>NW_017670753.1:300854-382505 GCF_001879085.1 Nicotiana attenuata
TGGTTGGCCCCTCCACTGGACCTTTACTGCAGAAACCCTCTTGGACCTCAACTGGCGCTCCTGCCTATCAATAATGGCAACTGGCTCCTCCTTGTAGCTCAATCTCTCGTCTAGCTGAATGGTGCTGAAGTCTAACACATGAGACCAGTCGGCGTGGTACCTTCGAAGCATAGACACATGAAAAATTGGATGGACTCCCGATATGCTGGGATGTAAAGCAAGCTCATATGCCACCTCCCCAACTCTCTTCAACACCTCAAATGGGCCAATAAACATTGGGCTCAACTTACCCTTCTTCCCGAATCTCATGACACCCTTCATCGGCGAGACTTTCAAGAGAACCTTTTCACCGACCATGAATGATGCATCGCGCGCCTTCTGGTCCGCGTAACTCTTCTATCTGGACTGTGCTGTGCGAAGCCTTTCCTGAATCAACTTTACCTTTTCCAAGGCATCTCTCACCAAATCTGTACCGTACAACTTAGCCTCACCGGGCTCAAACCACCCGATAGGAGAACGACATCGTCGACCATATAGAGCCTCAAATGGAGCCATCTCTATGCTGGATTGATAGCTGTTGTTGTAAGCAAGGGCAAGAACTGACGAGTCCCACTGTCCTCCAAAGTCAATCACACATGCTCTGAGCATGTCCTCCAAAATCTGAACTGTCCACTCTGACTGTCTGTCGGTCTGAGGATGGAATGTCGTGCTAAGCTCCATGAGGGTCCCCAACTCACTCTGAACGGCTCTCCAGAAATGGGAAGTGAACTGAGGGCCTCTATCTGATATGATGGAAACAGGCACACCGTGCAACCGAACTATCTCCCGAATGTAAATCTGAGCCAACCTCTCTCAAGTGTACGTAGTCACAATCGGAATAAAGTGTGCTGACTTGGTCAACCTGTCAACAATGAACCACACCACATCAAACTTCCGCAATGTCCGCGGCAACCCGACTACAAAGTCCACAGTAATGCGCTCCCACTTCCACTCAGGGATAGGCATCTGCTGAAGTAGGCCACCTGGCCTCTGGTGTTCATACTTAACCTACTGGCAATTCAAGCATCTAGCCACATACTCAACTATGTCTTTCTTCATCCCCAGCCACCAATAATGCTGCCTCAAGTCACGAAACATTTTCCTAGCACCTGGGTGAATAGAATACCGTGAACTATGTGCCTCTGCTAGAATCCTCTACCTCAAGCCATCAACATTAGGAACACATAGGCGACCCTTGAGTCGCAGGACACCATCCTCGCCAATGGAAACCTCCTTGGCACTACCCTGTAGCACTGTTTCTCTGAGAACTGCCAGATGCGAATCATCAAACTGCCGGGCCTTGATCTCCCCAATAACGAAGACTGAGCAACAACACACGCAAGGACTTGGCTGGGCTCTGAAATATCCAACCTCACAAGTCTGTTAGCCAAGGACTGAATGTCCAAGGCTAGTGGCCTCTCCTCAGCTGAAATGAATGCCAAGCTACCCATACTATCTGCTTTCCTGCTTAAGGCATTTGCGACCACATTTGCCTTGCTCGGATGATAAAGAATGGTGATGTCATAATCCTTCAGTAACTCAAGCCATCTACGCTGCCTCAAATTGAGATCCCTCTGCTTGAATAAATGTTGTAAGCTGGGATGATCAGTGTAAACCTCACATGACGCCCCATGCAGATAATGTCTCCATATCTTGAGAGCATGAACAATCGCCGCCAACTCTAGATCGTGCACAGGATAATTCTTATCATGAATCTTCAGCTGGCGTCAAGCATATGCAATAACTCGCCCCTTCTGCATCAATATACACCCCAAACCAACGCGTGAAAAGCGTCACAATATACCGTATACATCCCTGAACCGGAAGGCAGCACAAGAACTGGTGTCGTAGTCAGAGCTGTCTTGAGCTTCTAAAAGCTCGCCTCACAATTGTCGGACCAACGGAAAGGAGCACCTTTCTAGGTCAATCTGGCTAGAGGTGATGCAATAGATGAAAAGCCCTGCACGAATCGCCGGTAGTAACCTGCTAACCCCAGGAAACTCCTGATCTCGGTCACTGAAGTAGGACGTGGCCAACTCTGAACTGCCTCAATCTTCTTAGGATCCACCTTAATACCCTCTCCTGACATAATATGCCCCGAGAATGCCACTAACTCTAGCCAAAACTCACACTTGGAGAACTTAGCATATAGCTTCTGCTCTCGCAAGGTCTGAAGCACTACTCTTAAATGCTGCTCGTGCTCCCCCGGTCTACGTGAGTATATCAAGATGTCGTCAATGAAGATGATAACAAAGGAATCAATATAAGGTCTGAACACCCTGTTCATCAAGTCCATAAATGCCGCTGGGGCATTGGTCAAGCCAAAGGACATCACCAGAAACTCGTAATGACCATATCTAGTACGGAAAGCAGTCTTCGGAACATCTGAGTCCCGAATCCTCAACTGATGGTACCCTGATCTCAAGTCAATCTTAGAGAACACCGTAGAACCCTGCAACTGGTTGAACAAATCATCAATGCACGGCAACGGGTACTTATTCTTGATGGTAGCCTTGTTCAACTGGCGGTAGTCAATGCACATCCGCATGGTGCCATCCTTCTTCTTCACAAACAACACTGGTGCACCCCAAGGTGACACACTAGGTCTAATAAACCCCTTTGCCAACAACTCCTCAAATTGCTCGTTCAACTCCTTCAACTCTTTCAGAGCTATACGGTATGGTGGAAAAGAAATAGGCTGGGTACCTGGAGCTAAATCATTATAGAAATCAATATCGTGATCCGGTAGCATGCCAGGAAGATTAGAAGGAAACACATCTACGAACTCCCGAACTATTGGAACTGAATCAATCGTCGGAGACTCTGTGGTGGTGTCCCGAACATAAGCTAGATAAGCCAAACACCCCTTCTCGACCATATGCAGAGCCTTCAGGAAAGAGCCTTTTGGCATCGCTAATGTAACAGTCTTGGCATGGCAATCGAGGACGGCGTGGTATGGGGATAACCAATCCATGCCCAGGATGACCTTAAAGTCGATCATATCAAGCAACACGAGATGTGCTCTAGTCTTGAAACCATATAATGTGATCACAGGACCGGTAGATCCGATCCACAATCACAGAGTCGCCCACAGGAGTGGACACATGAACAGGAGTGCCCGAAAGGCTCAGGAGCAATAACTAAAAAATGAGCAAACAGAGATGATACATATGAATAGGTGGACCCTGGATCAAATAATACCGAAGCATCTATACCGCAGACGGAAATGATACCTGTGATAATGGCATCTGAGGCCAATGCATCTGATCTGGCCGGAAGGGCATAGAATCTAGCTGGAGCGCCGGCTGGCTGGCCTCCACCTGACTGAGTAGTAGTTGGCTGCCTTTCCCTGTCTAGCCTCCACCTCTAGGACAACCTCTACCACTCTGTCCCCCGCCTCTAGGCGGCTAGGCAACCGTGCTGAAATCATAGGCTGCTGACCCTGCTGTACTGCCTTGCCACGAAGCCTAGGGTAGGTCCTCTTCATGTGACCTGGATCTCCACACTCGTAACAACCTCTCGGCACCACAGCCTATTGTCCGGAAGCCTGGCCCTGATGGCCTGAATACCCACCGGAGGAACTCGGAATAGCTGGAGGAAGGTATGAACTCTTTGGCGTAGCACTGGGATATGAACCAGAAGAACCCTGGGGACCTGCATGTCCACTAGAAGAACACTAAATAGCTGGCGGACGGTAGGAACTCACTGGGATGGCGCTAAAATAGGGGCGCGCTGGAGCACCTCGAGGAGGTGGTGGTGCTGAATATGGGGGCCTGCTAGGCTGGCCCCTCCCAAACTGACCTCTGCCCCTAGCCAGGGCATCTCTGAACTCTCCCGAGAATCGAGCCCCTCTTTTCCTGCTCCGCCTGCTCCATACCCCTCACACGGTAGCCCTCAATCCTCCGAGCAATCTCCACCACTAGCTGGTAAGGAGTCCCCATCTCACCTCTCGGGCCATGTTGGCCCTAATGCCAGAATGCAACCCTGCAAAAAACCTCCGCACCCTCTCTGCATCAGTAGGAAGTATTATCAGTGCATGGCGGGATAACTTAGAAAACCTCACCTCATAGTCGGTCACGGACATCTAACCCAGCTCCAGCTGCTCAAACTGGTATCGTAGCTCTTCCCTCTCAGAGGGTGGGATATACCTATCCAGGAATAACTGTGTGAACTGACCCCAAGTGATAGGAGGAGAACCTGCTGGTCTGCCAAGAACATATGACTGCCACCCCCTACGGGCCCTGCCCTCCAGCTGGAAAGTAGTGAAGTCGACCCCATGCGCTTCCAATATCCTCATGTTGTGCAGTCTTTCCCTACACCTATATGAAGTCCTAGGCATCCTCATGACGCTCACCCCCGAAGACAGGAGGGTGAAGTCTAGTCCATCTATCTAGCAAATTCTGCGGGTCACCATCCGCAGCTGGTCTGGGCTCGGGCACCACTGCAGAAACTGGCTGAGCCCCATCAGCGGGTAGTGCACCCGGAGTCTGATACACTGCAGCTGCATGTCCAGAAGCCTGAGCAGTAGGGGTCTGTGCTCCCCCTCCTGCCTGTGATGTAGCTGGATCCGCTGGAAATAACCCAGCTTGAGTCATGGTGTCCATGAACCGCAGCATACGGCCCATGACCTCCTGAAATCCCGGTGCTGTCATAAAGTTCGCCGGGGTAGGCTCACCTGCAGGCACCTCGCCCTGCTCCTCAATGATGGGATCTTCTACAGAATCCGCCGGTGGTGCTACTGGGATAGCTCTGGGACGCCCTCATCCCCTACCTCAGGCCGGTGCCCTCCCCCGGCCTCTGCCTCGGCCTCTAGCAACGGGGAGAGCAGCTTCTCCCGGGTCTGGAACAGCTGCTGTGCGCGTCCCCACCATCTGTGAGAGAATAGATGAGGGGAAATTTAGTGTACTAAACATTGCACGATAGGGAATGAAGAAAGAGTGGTTTCCTAACACCCTATAGCCTCTCGAAGATAAATACAGACGTCTCCGTACCGATCCGCAAGACTCTACTAGGTTTTCCCATGACTTGTGAGACCTGCGTGAACCTAGGGCTCTGATACCATGTTGTCATGACCCAATTTCACCTCAAGTCGTGATGGCGCTCAACACCGTTGTCAGGCAAGCCAACGCGGAAATATTAATAAGTTCTAGTTTTACTTTTTACAAAAATAGTTATCATAACCTCTAAGTTTGAATTTAAAATAAGCGATAATTAACATCGTACCATAATAGTTATACAATCCCAACACAAAATAGTCTACTAAATGTGTGTGCCAAGACCTGGTGTCACAAGTATGTGGGCATCTAGTAGAATATACAAAAGAATAAATCTATCCTACTGTCTGAAATAGAATAGACAGCCAAAAGTAAAGAAAGACTCCATCGGGCTGCTGAACGGCGTGGGAAGGGAGCAGTTCACTATGGAATCTCGGGCCGAATCAAGAGTATGCACCAGCCTGGTAACTAGATGTACCTGCCTCAGATCCTGTACAACTAAGTACAGAAGTGTAGTATGAGTACATAAACAATATGTACCCAGTAAGTATCCTGTCTAATCTCGAAGAAGTAGAGACGAGAGGTCGACTTGACACTTACTAGGGTCAAATAATAAGAGAAAGCGTTCTACTAAGCATCGATAACACAAATGATTAACGACTTATAGCAAGAACTAACAGGTCCTTTCCTAGATAGTATCACAATTAGCCATTTACATTTCAGGGCATGTAAACAAGTTTAGTCCACAGCAATATACCGAGCAAGAAGCATACGCAAGTAGTGCCGAGGTTGTACGGCCCGATCCAACATAAAAGTAAAGTGTGCACTGCCGGAGAGTCGAATGGCGCGAACCATAGATGCATCTATCACCCCGCTCGCGGTCAAATGTAATTAAACACAACAAACAGGCAGACAAGAATATATCAGGGAGCAATTACCCACAGAAACGTCAACTCCTCTTTAAAAGATCAAGAAAGTGATGTTTCTCGTATTAATTTCATTTATCACATTCAACATGGTTTAAGCAATCCAAATTAACCATAAAGTCACAAGAATATCACATAAAGCATGCTTTTGGGTCCTAGACTACCCGGACTTAAGCATATTAGTGGCTATGCACGGACTCTCGTCACCTAGCGCGTACGTAGCCCCCGCATTTAGTGGCAAATTATTCAATTATTACACCTATGGGACAATTCCCTCTTACAAGGTTAGATAGGTGACTCACCTCGCTCCAAAGCGTACTTCCCATATCAAGAACGTGCTCAAACCCTCAATTTGGAGCCGAACGATCCAAAACTAATTAAACGAGGCAGGACTAGTCAATACAAGCTCAAGAGTTCGCATTTTAATTACTAAAATAATTTCCCAACCTTAATCATAAGTTTCCTAAAATTCGACCCTGGGCCCACGTGTCCGGATTTGGAAATTTTTCGATGAAAGTTGTTCTCTATAACCTAAGGATCAATATTATATGATTTTTACTTCATTCCATAACAAATTTCGTGGTAAAATCTAAGTTTTATCTAAACCCTAGGGTTTACTCTAATCCCATGATTTTTCACTAATTTTTGTGTGTTAATCTACCCAAAACCCAAGTATTAAACTCACATTAAGTAGAAATAACTTACCTCACAATGCTATATTGAATTCCCCTCTTTGAAAGCTCCCAAATCGCCCAAGTGTAAAGATAAAATGAAATAAATGGCCTAAGTCCCGTTTTTAAAAGCTGTGTCCAGGCCTCTGATGTCGCATTTGCGACATCAGGTTCGTAAATGCGAACTGGCCCGCCTCTTGCTTTGGTCGCAAATGCATCCTGGGGTCGCAAATGCGGACCCTGCAGGGTTCGCATTTGCGATGTAATTGTCGAAAATGCGACGCTGCCCACCTCCTGCCTTCATCGCAATTGCGAACAAATTCCTCGCATTTGCGAGACCTGCAACTTCTCACAGAAACCCCAGAAAACTGGGGTATTTTTCACCCCCAACACATGTCCGAAACTCACCCGAGCCCTCGGGGCTCCACCCCGAGCACCCACACAAGTCCAACAACCTTGTACAAACTTGCTCGAGCGATCAAATCGCTGAAATAACATCAAAACTACGAATTCAACTCCAAAACGCATGAAATCCTTAAGAACACTCAAATTCCTATTTTTACAACCGGACGTCCGAATCACGTCAAATCAGTCCCGTTTCTCACCAAACTTCATAGACAAGACTTCAATATTATATTGGACCTGTACCGGGCTCCGGAACCACATACGGGCCTGATACCATCATGATCAAACATTATTAAATTCTTTAAATCCTTGGAAATTTCAGTTTAATAATTGTTAACAAAAATTCATTACTCGGGCTAGGGATCTCGGAATTCGATTCCGGGCATACGCCCAGATCCCATATTTTTCTACAGACCCTCCGGGACCGTCAAAACGCCAGCCCGGGTCAGTTTGCTAAAGATATTGACCAGAGTCAAACTTAGCTTTTTTAAGAAATCTTAGGGAATCAAGTGTTCCTGTTTCAACCCAAATTCTTCCAAATCCCGAACCAACCATCCCCGCAGGTCGTAAATTAGTTAAAGCAAGCGCGGGAAGTCTTATTTAGGGGAACGGGGTTCTAAAAAGTGAAACAATCAGTCGGGTCTAGGGGTGTTCATAAAAACCCGAAAAATCGAACCAAACCAAAAACCAAACCAAACCGATCAAAAAAAACCGATACTTTTTGGTTTGGTTTGATTTTGGTTTTGAATTTTAAAAACCGATCAAATTTGGTTTGGTTTTGGTTTTAATAAAAAAAATAACCGAAAAAAACCGAACCAAACCGATTATAGGAGTAACTATTTCAAATTTATTATTACACCTATATATATGTATATTCTTATACAAAGTTTCAAAATTTTTATGGTGATGTTAATCGTTTTTGCACTTTTGGTACATTTTTTTACCTTTATATTCTAGTTTGATTGGTAGTTTTCTTTTGGTAAGTGTAAGAATCCATCATGTTAAAAAAAAAAATATGTTTTTAATTGAGTCCTCAAATTATATTTGATTCAATTATCATCAATATATTTTAGTAAAAATAGATTTCCTAAAGGGTAAATGATTTGATAGTGTTACGTTGAAAATTTGATCGCCGGAATATGTGTTTGGTAGTGTATATCTTATATTTAAGAAAAAACCGACAAATAACCGAAAAACCGACAAAAACCGACATAAACCGAATCGAGGAAAACTGACTTAATTGGTTTGGTTTGGTTCTAATATTTGTAAAACCGACTTACTTGGTTTGGTTTCTTTTTAGGGAAAAACCGATCCAAACCGAACCATGAACACCCCTAGTCGGGTCGTTACATAAATAATATCTCATCAAATAACCATAGTTATTTAAGTTTTCGAATTGTTACAGGGAATTATTATTTTTTTAGTTAAGGAAATAAGTAAACGTTTTTTAGGATAACCCAAAAAATGAAAAACTAGTATTATTGGATTTTATTGGCTCTTTAACCAAATGACACATCATTAATTAAAGATTTAGTATTCAGCAAACTGAAACTGTGACGTAGAACCTTCACCTAATCGTTCTAATTAAAGTAATCTCGTTTTCTGTTGTTGCTTAATCATATTAGGTATCTTGTCATTTCATGCTTCCTTGGTCCCAAGATACAACGCTCTCCTTTAGGAAAAAAAGGAAAGAAACACAAAATCAACATTATCACATTTGGAAAGAAAATTAATTACTCCATCTGTTCTATTTTATTTGGATTTTTTGTCTTTTTAGTCCATCCAAAAAAATTATATGTTTTTATATTTGAATACATTTTTACTTTATACTTTCAATTTTACTCGCAGAAAAATCTCTTATAGCCATAAAATGCCACAGGCATATTTAAGACAATAAAATTCAATCAAACACCGCTATATAAAATGGAACTAAGAAAATTAACAAATACTCGAGGTAATGGATAGATTTGGAGCTGATTATGGGTTTTAATATTGTTAGGTCAATGGCCAACAGATTATTTATACTATATTAAAAATACATAAATTGATGTGTGTTCAAAAGGTAAGAGAAGTAAAATATTGAGCCAATTGATGGATTCATTTTCAAAAAAAAAAAGCTTTATAAATGATAACGGGTTTAACTCTAAAAAAGATAGATAAACGGATCGTGTGCCTTTTTTGTCTAAAAATTTATGTTGTTAAAATGAAGTGTTTTTTAAGCACTTAAGATGTTATACGCACCTCTCAAATAATTGGACCATAACCTTTTTTTAATAAACTACTAGTATCTATGAACGTGCGTTGCACGTTAATAATGTCATGTGGTGGTTTAAACATTTATTTATATGAACAAACAATAAAATTTAATTAATGAGAGAAATTTTATGTATAATAATACAACAATCATTTAAATGCTAAAAAATATCATTAAATTAGCATAATACGTGAATTCAAAATGAAAGGACATCATCAAAACTTACATAAATGATCAAGTTAGTCATGTTAGTTAGATATATATGTATTACAACAACAACGACCCGGTATAATCCCACAAGTGAGGTCTGGGGAGGGTAATATGTACGCATACCTTACCCATACCCCGAGGGGTAGAGAGGTTGTTTCCAGGAGACCCTCGGCTCAAGAAAGCAACAAGAGCCGATATATTAGTATCATCAATAGACTCATAAAATAACAGCAATATAAGAAATACGAAATACGAAATAGATGGATGGTATAGTAATAACCAGCAGCTAAAGCCCTGCATCAGTAGATGACCAGTAGCATCGTAAGACTAACCCCTAGCTGGCTAGTCTCACTCTAGTGTGCTGTAGAAATATTCACAACTTCCCCTAACCTACAACCTTAATGCTCGACCTCCACAATTCCCTGTAAGGGCCATGTCCTCAGTAATCCCAAGTCGCGCCATGTCTTGCTTGATCACCTCTCCCCAATACTTCTTAGGTCGCCCTCTACCTCTCCTCGTGCCCACCACAGCCAGTCGGTCACACCTCCTCACCGGTGCATCAGTGCTCCTCCTCTGAATGTGCTCGAACCATCTGAGTCTTGCTTCCCGCATCTTGTCCTCCATAGGGGCCACGCCCACCTTCTCTCGAATGTCTTCATTCCTAATCTTATCCATCCTTGTATGCCCGCACATCCACCTCAACATCCTCATCTCTGCTACTTTCATCTTCTGGATGTGTGAGTTCTTAATCGGCCAGCACTCAGTCCCATACAACATGGCAGGCCTAACCACTGCTCTATAAAACTTACCTTTTAGTAACGGTGACACTTTCTTGTCACACAGGACTCCCGACGCTAACCTCCACTTCATCCACCCCACCCCTATACGGTGTGTGACATCCTCGTCGATCTCCCCGATCCCCTGAATAACCGATCCAAGGTACTTGAAACTACCCCTCTTGGGAATGACTTGCGAGTCAAGCCTCTATTATAGTTTGAAAATATTTTGTGATGGTATCTTCCAAACACTTCTTTGTAGATGATATTCGTTTTGTGTATGTTTCCTTCTAATGCTTTGGTTGCTCTGCCATAACCACGACTCTTGTTGTCGATATTGATATTCCTCTTGAAAGTGCAACATACAGTTGTTCATGCAAGAAAACTTATTGCGATAAATATAGTCCAATATTTAGGATGTTTGTCCTTGTGCTTTATTTATTATAATTGCAAAATATAAACATACTGCAATTATTTTCACACAAATTTTAAAGGATATTTTTTAGTTTCAGAAGACGAAAGTTGAATTCAGGGATAAAGATATACTTAGAAGCACATCGACCAGTATCATAATTCTTTCATGTATGATGTTATTGTCAAATGTTCTATATACCATCTGTGTGCTATATATTACATAAGCTATTCGGATCCAAAATTTTCAATAGCATGGCGTGCATATTTTTCTTCAAAATCAATCTATATACAATGGAATATCAATTTAACTTAATCTATATATATACGATGACACTAATATACCTAAGAAATAATAAACTTGACAACAAATATGTATGGTAGAAGGCCATTTGGTATTAAAGTATTTAAGTATTCTTTTTGGTAATAATTATTGGTATCATCTTCTGTTGAGTCAAAAACTGAAAAATATTTTATTTTTACCATGAAATTCGCTATCAACATTTTATTTTGTTGACCAATATATTCATTTGTGCTAGCTAAGATAGATTTTTTTAATTTCTATCATGCAATTTGTAAATTGCATTTTATTCTAATAATGGAAATATTACCCTTATTAAATTCACTACTATTACCATTGGGGTTGATAACCAAATGTTCTAGAAGAATCAAATTATCTTTTATTGGATACTCTTCTTCGTTTCCGACGCAAAGAAAGAAGTCATTGAATACTATATCTGTTCATACTTTATATTTCTTATCAATTGAATCTTTTTCATTTGAGGCATAAGTAAAATTTTGGCAAGTTAACTTTTACTGTCTTTGCTTTCGTCGATTTTGAAACTACTGGTAGTACTTGACAGAAATCACCTCCCAAACCATTAATTTCCACCAAACGGTTCATTGATATTCAATATATCTCTAGAACTTCGGGCAACTGTTTCGGTCGTTTGACACTTAGCCATAAAAGCTTCATCCCATCTTATCAATTTTGCTTTCCTTATTAGCAGTATTGTGTTGTTGTGATATATTTGTGATGGCCATTTCAATTGTTTGAAAATGTATATCAAACCTAAAGTAAGCGGCCTCATAATATAATTATGGCTGGTACATCACTTGTTATTGTTGCTAATACTATCATGCCTCTTGATCTGACATTTGCAAGTAATGCATGACATAAAAATATTATTTCGATTCCGCCGGAAGCATCTACAAAAGAAAATCCTCCTATACCAGAGTCGACTCTTTATAATATAGTCTTGAAGGCTTGTTCTTTTTCAGGATTTAGCTTTGATTGTGCTTCCTCAGACACTTGTATGACATTTTGAATCTTAATACTATACTAACCTTTTTTTACTTTGTATTCTAATTTTTTTTTAACTCTAACGCTCTTTTTATGTAATAAATTTATATACCCTAAGGGGCTGTTTGGTGCAATGGTGGGATATCCCATGAGGAGGGATATCCCATGGGGTTAGTTATCCCAACTTTCTATATATGATAACTAATCCCACCATTTTAGTGTAAAAATTATCAGGTATTAGCTAATACCCTAAATCAAACATGGGGATAAAGTTAATCCCAAACTTTATTCCGGGATTATTATCCTTATCCCATGTACCAACGACCCCTAAGATTTTTTTTAACTTGAAAACTAATTTTACTCATATGACGATAAGAAATAATTGAGTTGGATTCTCTTGCTAAATAATTAATTGAAGATTTAATTATTTGGTCTTAAATAAATAATAATTTATTTATGTTGATTCATATCTTAATATTAATCCATCTCTTGTTTTGAATATTTAACTTAATTATAATTTTATTCACCGTAAATTTTATTTTTAAGAGTAAAAAGGTCGATATGATATTTCACTTTTAGATCTTTATGTTTGCAAAATAATTAGTAATATTGACCTTACCAACCATATTTCTTTCTATTTCTCACACTTTATATTCTTAAATATTTTCTTCGTTATTGTCTAATGATTGGGTATATTTATTACACGATAAAATTGATTAAAAAAAATATTATTAGGAAAACAATTCAAATATAATAGAAAATATATTATCGTGGGAATATTTTTTTCTTAATTTCAACGCTTTATGCATTCTATTTAACAGTACTTTTATTTTTTCTTGGTATTGGACATTATAGAGTGGTAATGTATTGCCAATACAGAGGATTCTTATGAAATTAATTTTATTAAACCTTCCTACATATTTTTAACAAGAATTTAATAGACAAAATTTTGTTAATGTTAAAATCTTAAGTATTAAAAAAATTGACATAGAAGGTATTGTAGCCCAAAAAATAAGTTATTACAGTTATGTCCTTTTTCTATGAGTTCTTCTGTTTAATATTTTAAGACTATTTTGGTTTATTAATATTGTATTCGTACTTTTATAATAACATAGACTCTCCTTTTTCTAAATGTATTCAGACAATATAATACATTCTCAAATTAAATTAGTAATAGAATATTATAATACGTTTTCAAATTAAATTAGTAATAGGAATTTTTAAGAAGTATATCCTAAAAGTAATAGGATTACATGACTAAAAATATGTCTTTATCCAAGTAATTATACTAAAAGAAAACCTAACGTGTTCCTAAAGATATCAGGTTTACGTGCTAAGTAACATGTAGTATTATATATCTATGCCCGAAAGTAATTAATAATAGACAAAAATAGCTTTAATTACATCAAGCTTTCCATTAAATCAATAGGTAATATTGGTAAAAAAATGTTTTGAGATAAATTTGGAGTTTCAAATAAATATGTACTCTAAATAAGGCCTTCTTTCATTATAGAAACCATATAGTAAACATCATCCAAAAAGATAAATGGGTCCGATGAATTGCAGCACTTCATTCAAAAAAGGAGACGAAAATATTCTATACGATGTTGAATCACAATAATGTCATAACTAATGTGAAATCAAATAAATTAGATGCACACAAACGAATTTGTAACGTGTAGTATATGTTCTAAGACTAATAAGATTATAAGGTTAATTCTAGAATTTCGGTTATGTCCTTTTATTGTGAGTTATTATGCTTAATATTACAAAGTTATTTTAGTACACCGACATTATATATATATATATATATAGTATTTGTTAAGAGCTATTAATTGTCATTACAAACCAAGACTGGAAAACATGGTTCCTATATTGTTTTTTCTTTTTTTTTTTTTAAAGAAGCAGAAATAACCAAATAAGGAAGAGGAAGACATAGATTGAGGTCCAACAAAGAGGCAGTGCACATCCATATTATATTTTGCCATTAGATCTGCGGCACCGAAAAAGTTAGAAGGATAAATGCATGACTAATATAATTAGGTACCACAAATGCGATCTACTCATGTAACATACCAAATTTTACGAGTTACTAATCAGCCAGTTCCAACTATTGATAATTAGAGGTAACTTTTTTCTTTAATCTTAATTAAGGAGAAGATCAGCATAAGCCAGCCGTTCCAAAAATAAAAGAGAATCTATTATGATCACTCCTTAAATTCATTTCATTTTTTTGGTAAACTCTTACAGACCTCTAATCATATACTATGACTAATTATCAATAGTTGGAATGTAAAAAAATTTTGGTAAGAAGCATTTACTTATGGCCAAATCTCACTTTATACACATTACGCTCAAACTATTTACCTATTAATACCCAAGCCTAAACTATTTACTTTTCATGCCTATGCAGCCCACGCTATTTACCTGACCCACCTATTAGCTATTTGCCTTTGCATTTGAAGTACAGAATATTAAAACATCCGGCTTCAGTTTTGCAAGGTTACTTAGTAGTGGACTTGAATAGATCTACTTCTCCTCTGCCAGATCGATCTTCATTAAGAAGGGCTATTGCTCTACCTCCCCTCCTTATGATTTTTGTGTGTGTGCGTGTGTATGAAGACCCGCCATTGTTGAGCTTGAAGCTCCTAAATTTGAGGTTTTATTTTGAAGATTTATTGTTTGATTTGATGTGGGTGCTATAAAATATTGCTTATGGTACCTTCGAATAAGCTTCTCGGATATGAATGTTTACGTGTATTTAAATATCCACCATTGTTGGGCTTTAAACTCTTGAATTAAAATGTTTATTTTGAAGATTTCTTGTTTGATTCAAAGTGGGCGTTATTAAATATTGGTTATAATACCTTCTGAAAGTTTATACTGAAATTTGATCGCATTTGGAGCTGATTTGAGGTGAATGATGTAATGACCCGACCGGTCGTTTGGAGCTCTAGCACGTCGTTCAGCAGTTTGAGGCCATGAGCAGCTTCATTTTAGGAATTATGACTTGTACGCATTGTCGGAATCGAATTCCGGGAAGTTCGGAGTTGATTTGGAAAGAGAATTCTCATTTCGGAAGCTTTAAGTTGAAAGAATTGACTAAGATTGGATTTTTGAGTAAACGACCTCGGAATTGGGATTTGAAGGTTCCAGCAGGTTCGTATGGCGATTTCGGACTTGGGCGTATGCCCGGATCGGGTTTTGGATAACCCGGGAGCGTTTCGTCGCCTATTGTGGAAGTTAGCATTTTTAGAGGAATTTCATAAGTTTGGGTTGAAGTGCATTTATGTGTTATCAATGTTCGTTCGGGATTTCGAGTCTGGGAATAGCTCCGTATGGTAATTCTGGTATTGGGAGTGCGATCGGAAGTGAATTCAGAGGTCTGTAGGTTGTTTTGGAGTCATTTGGCTAAAGATAGAAATTTGAAGGTTTTTGAGAAGTTTGACCGGAAGTGGACTTTTTGATATCGGGGTCTGATTCCAATTCCGGAAGTTGGAGTAGGTCCGTAATTTTGAATATGTCTTGTGTACAAAATTTGAGGTCAATCGGACGTGATTTGATAGGTTTCGGCATCGAATGTAGAAGTTTGAAATTCTAAAGTTCATTAAGCTTGGATTGGAGGTCGATTCATGATTTTAGCATCGTTTGATATGATTTGAGGCCTCGAGCAAGTCCGTAAGGTGTTTTGGGACTGGTTGGTGTGATTGGACGGGGTCCTGATGATAGCTATAATTACGTATTTTAGTCGATTATTACACTCTAATTTACTGCACTTTAGTTGAGTTTGTGCTTTAATCGCTAGTATTTTGAACTAAGTGTGTGTTTTATGCCTTGTAGGAGTGATTCTGAGCTATATAGATGTTATGGGATGAATTTAAGTGATTTGGAGCTTTGAAGTCTGAGTAAAAGCCCAAGGAATTAAGTCGGGATCGTATTCGGGGATCAACGGATGATAGAGCAACAAAACAAAGAATCGAGTAGGCATATTGCGTACTGTCTAGTAAAATACACATAACTTTTCACTCAGAACTTCATTTGGGCTGCACAATTTATGGTTGGAAAGACAACTCAATGGACTACAACTCTAGTGTTTTACGTTTTTCCAAATTCCAAACGGAAGAGGGTGAAAAATGCGGTCGAAACCGCGACCGCGGACCTGACGCGGACTGAAACAGTAGACTTGCAGAGTACCGCGCTCGGACCGTGGCTGCGGACGTCCAGGCCTGGAAACTTGTCCTTTTTAGCGTAAGAGAAGGTATAATTATTTGGGCCCGACCCTACTTGGTATGTATACATGGAAAAACGGTATTTTGAGAGGTTGGACACACTTTTGACATAATTTAGACCTAAGGAGGCTAAGGAGACTGGAGATTCGACCTAAGGAGGCAAGAACACAATAAGAGCAAGGCGGGGAATTCTTCTACGAGTTTTTCCTTCCTCTTCCTATCTTTTATTGTTGGTTATGACTTTTAGTATTGTAGTTTTACATACTATTATGAATAGCTAATTCGTTTTCTAGGGTTTTGATGGAACCTTTTGTAGGATAAATTCTTGTTATGTTTTTATATAATTGAGTCGTTGGATTTCTCTACTTGTTCAACTACGTGTTTATTGTTGTTGATTGAATGTCCATCGATTGAATGTGCCTATTTATTATGTGTTGCTTGAGAAAGGATACATATTTAGGTGGTTGTTGAACACCGTCACTCCTAACGTATGTGAGAAATCAATACAGCGGGTTTAAAGGCAGATTTAGAAATAACAAAGCCTTGACGTGGTCATAATGAGTGCTTAGATATAGCCAACTAGCGTAGTTCGAGAGAAAATGTCTAGTAAATTGTTGTAGTTGCTTGAGAGAGAATTACGGCACCTAAAGTGCTCATGATCAGTAGAGAATACATTGGCAACATTGTAGGGAACATAGCTAGAAGGATTCCGACAATTGGGGAAATCATAACTCTAGATCTCCTTAATTTAGTCTCTAACCATTTGTCTCGTTAGTTGATAATTTTACCGCTTTGTAGTATTGCTAGTTAATTAGTTAGAAATATAAATCTCAATCTTTATAATTTAGAAAATTGTTCAATCTTGTCTTCTTAGTGATATTAAACAGATACAGCTAAGCCTTAGTTCTCTGTGAGATTCGACTCCGGACTTTTAGATCGGATTATATTTGCAGCGACCACTTATCCTTTTCAGGACTAGAGTTGAGCGTGATCAAATTTTGGCGCCATTGCCGGAGAACTAACGATGTAGTAGTAGCTGTATATATTGCTAGGGTTCAAGTTTGAACTTTTATTTTGTTTTGTTTTTTTGGTATTTTTTTATAAATATTGATTTGAGAAACCTGACATATTGGAATTATGGGAATTTAGGTGTAGATAATTCTACTATTGATCTCCATACATATTGTGAAGGAAACCACCCGTGGCAAATTTTTCAAAAACGTTCCTGAGAGCGAGTTATGTGCACCAACTCAATCTTATTTGTGGAATGTGTGTGGTGGTAAAAATGGTCACTTTTATGGTTGTGCTTATATTTCTTATCTTCCCCCAACCCCTTATTATGATGGTTCTACCTTTTCTTGTAAAGTTAACAGGAACAAAGAACCTGGGGATGCAGACCTGAAGGAGATCAGATATGTTAAAGTGCCTTCTGAAATAAAATAATGAAAAACAATTGTAGATAGAAAGGCAAGAGGCAACTATTCGCAAGTTGGAGGCTCAATTGAGTCAAGTGGTTGGAGCTTTTAATGCACAACAAGCCAATATTGATGATAGTAGTCAAGAAGAGCATGAATTTGAGGTGTTAATTGGGGAGCTCAGAGTAGAACATCAACAAACTAGCCAACTACAATTTGAGGATGTCAATGTTGAAGAAGTGAGACTAGAGTCAGCCAAGGACATTGAGGATACAAATTTTGTTGACTATAGTATCATTGATGTTGAGGATGCTGAAAGTCCTGAAGTTCATGTGTGTGAGCGCATTGGTCCTCACTCCAACTATTTTTCTACATTGTGCTTGGATGACGATATGGAAATAGAGTCCTCCGAGCCGATTGAGAAGTCAAGGAATGAGGAACAAGGTGCCTACATTCTGGAATTTTTCTTGCCAGAAAGACAGGACTTCATACCTCATCTAAAAGCCAAGAAATGTAGAATAGTACAATGGTTGCTTGGGCCAATTAGATTTGTTCCTCCACCCCTGGAGCATAGCCGAAAACTTGATGCCAAATTGGGGGTTCAATTCATAAGCTCGAGGTGGAGGCAAAAAGTGATTCACGTCGTGCCGCGACGTTAAATCAAGCGCTTGTTGGGAGGCAACCCAACTTTATTTTTTTTATTTTTAATTTAGTTTGTTTATTTATTTATTATTGTATTATTCTTGTAGTGTCGATTTTTTATTTCTAGGAACATGGAAGAAAAGCTATTAGAAGGATGCAACAACAAACCAAAGGGTTGGAACTAAGTGTGAGGTATCCGCACAAAGGACCAAGCTTGGGAGAAGTCTGAGTACCCCATGAGTTGTTAGTGCTTCAGCCTTTGGCCTATCAGGGAGTCTCTTTTACCCTTTTATTAGTTATGGTGTGCATTGGGGACAATGCACAATTTTAAGTGTGGGGTGAGGAGATTGTCTGGGTGACTTTCTATGCTATTTTAGTTGTGTTAGTTTAATTGAATACTTTTTTTTAAATAGAAAAGATTGTACTTTTCCCGATGATGGATCTATTAGACAATTTTCTTGAGGGATTTAAGTCTAAAGAAAAAATAAAATAAAAAATTTTCTTTGTAGGTAGTGTAATAATTCCCCCTTGGTTTTTCTTTGTGTCGCGGTTCTTTTCCAAGGGTTTTGTTTGAACCGGGTGTAGTTAGTTTTTTTTTTTAGAGTAGGAGCCATTATGTTGTGTTTTGAATTGAAGCAATATCTCTTGACTTTGTTATGCCTTGAGAATAGTGAGTACTTTGGTTGTGACGCTTAGGCTCAATTTTTGACTCTTGTATAAATACCTTAATTTTTATGATCTTAAATTTGCTTATCTGCTCTGACTAGAGTTTCTTGATGAAACCAATCCTGAGTGAGTTATGTGCCATGTGTGTGTAAGGATTTGTTATATTCTGTGCATTGCATTTGATGCCTAGAACTTGCCATGTGTGTTTACAATGCAAAATAGTAGTTTTGTTCAGTCTTGGAAGTGATATAGGCGTTTCTTTGTTGAGCCATATGTATATTTTACCCGTCTAATTGTTATGTAACGTAGTTAACCCCTTTGAGCCTATAATCCTATTTCTTTGGCAACCACATTACAAGCCTTACACCTTTGTTTGAATTAACCATGTACTTGAACCTTTTCACCTCTCATGAGCACTTGAATTGTCATGAACTTTGTAAAAGTTAAACTGTGGGGTGGTTGGTTTGGCTTTTGAGTGGAACTAATTAATAAGGAGAAAGGTGCACTGTTTTGAAAAAAAAATAAAAGCCACTTGAATTCGAAAAAAAATAAAGAAAAAAAATAGTTGGATTGTTGTGAAAAATATTACTTGATAAGTGGTGGCTCTTGATGTAGGTGTGCTTAAAGAAGAATGGAGTTAATATATAGTGATGTGAAGGTGGAGTTATAGTTTGACATAAGTGTGGGGTTTTAAATGTTAAAGTGTATGTATTAAAGTGCTTAGGGAGGTGTAGTCACTCTTATATCTAAATGTATCCTACCCGTCCCTCAACCTACATTACAACCAATTAAAGTCCTACTTGATCCTAGATTGAATGAGCTCGATTAGTAGAGTAGTACACTACGGGCAAACCTATTGTGCATCTTTTGTAGCATATGAATGTTATTTCTGAGAGTGAGTGAATTCCTTCTATCTTGAGTTCCTAAGTGTTCTTAAATTTTATTGTGTGGAACTACTCTCTTTTGTTGTGTGAGGGCACTTGATTCATGAAGAAAAGGTAATATCAGTGACCTCTATGTTAGAGTGAGTGGGTTGTGAATAATGCGTGGTACTTGTGAGTCGAATCTTGAGGTTAAGATGTTATGCTTTTGTGCTTAGTCTATTTTAAATATTCTTGCTGTGATGAGTTAGGAGAATTGTTTAAAAAGGTCGTGTCTATATAAGATGTAGTTTGATTGCTCGAGGACGAGCAATGGTCTAAGTGTGGGGTGTTGATGATAGAATATAATTACGTATTTTATTCAATTATTACACTCTAATTTACTGCACTTTAGTTGAGTTTGCGCTTTAATCGCTAGTGTTTTGCATTAAGTGTGTGTTTTATGTCTTGTAGGAGTGATTTCGAGCTATGTAGATGTTATGGAATGAATTCAAGTTATTTGGAGCTTTGAAGTCTGAGTAAAAGCCCAAGGAATTAAGCCGGGATCATATTCGGGGATCAACGGATGATGGAGCAACAAAACGAAGAATCGGGTAGGCATATTGCGCACTGTCTAGTAAAATACAAATAACTTTTCACTCAGAACTCCATTTGGGCTCCACAATATATAGTTGGAAAGATAACTCAAAGAGCTGCAACTTCCATGCTTTACGTTTTTCCAAATTCCAAATGAAACAGGGTAAAAAACACGGTCAAAACCGCGACCGCGGACCTGACGCGGACTGAAACAGTAGACTTGCAAAGTACCGTGGCCGCGGATGTCCAGGCCTGGAAAATTGTCCTTTTTCGCGTAGGAGAAGGCATAATTGTTTGGGCCCGACCCTACTTGGTATATATACATGGAAAAATGATATTTTGAGAGGTTGGACACACTTTTGATATAATTTAGACATAAGGAGGCTAAGGAGACCGGAGATTCGACCTAAGGAGGCAAGAACACAATAGGAGCAAGGCGAGAAATTCTTCTACGAGTTTTTCCTTCCTCTTCCTATCTTTTATTGTTGGTTATGACTTTTAGTATTGTAGTTTTTCATAGTATTATGAATAGCTAATTCGTTTTCTAAGGTTTTGATGGAACCTTTTGAAGGATAAATTCTTGTTATGTTTTATATAATTGAGCAGTTGGATTTCTCTACTTGTTCAACTACGTGTTTATTGTTGTTGATTGAATGGACATCGATTGACTGTGCCTATTTATTATGTATTGCTTGAGAAAGGATACATATTTAGGTGGTTGTTAAACAACGTCACTCCTAACGTATGTGAGAAATCAATACAGCGGGTTTAAAGGCAGGTTTAGAAATAACAAAGCCTTGACGTGGTCATAATGAGCGGTTAGATAAAGCCAACAAGCGTAGTTCGAGAGAATATGTCTAGTAAATTGTTGTAGTTGCTCGAGAGAGAATTACGGAACCTAAAGTGCTCACGATTAGTAGAGAATACATTGGCAAAATTGTAGGGAACATAGCTAGAAGGATTCCGACAATTGGGGAAATCATATCTCTAGATCTCCTTAATTTAGTCTCTAACCCTTTGTCTCGTTAGTTGATAATTTTACCGCTTTATAGTATTGCTATTTAATTAGTTAGAAATATAAATCTCAATCTTTATAATTTAGAAAATTGTTCAATCTTGTCTTCTTAGTGATATTAAACAGATACAGCTAAGCCTTAGTTCTCTGTGGGATTCGACTCCTGACTTTTAGACCGGATTATATTTGCAGCGACCGCTTATCCTTTTTAGGACTAGAGTTGGGTGTGATCAGGTCCCGGGGGCCTCGGGTGGATTCCGGATGGTTAACGGATCAAATTTGAAGTAGAGGAAGAGCTGAAGCAGCTGGGTTTCTGGTGTAATCGCACCTGCGAGAAGAAGGCCGCAGGTGCGGTCCCGCAAGTGCGGCTTTTTGGTCGCCGAAGTGCATTTGGGCAGAGATGGGAGGAACCGCAGATGCGAGGGTATTTCCATATCTGCAAGCCCTCAGGTGCGTGGTAAGCGCCGCAGATGCGGAACGCGTGAGGGGCAACTGGGTCGCAGGAGCGGAAGGGCACGCCCAAGTGCGAAGGCGCAGATGCGCTTGAGGGACTGCAGAAGCGGATTTCGCCCAGCTTGAAGAGGACCACACCTGTGATGCATTTTCGCAGGTGCGGTGCCGCAGGTACGGCTGGTGCACCGCAGGTGCGGAAAGGCTGGAGGCAGTGTGTTCTTTTAAAATCGGGAATTGGTCATTTTTCTCCCATTTTCATTTGGTGTGGACGATTTTGGAGAGCTTCAAGGGGAAATGTTCTTCAAGTATCTCAAGGTAAGTTGTTCCCACTCATTACAAGTTAAATACATGATTTAGATATGGATTTGAACATGGAAATTAGTGGAAAACTTGGGGTTTTGGTCTAGAATTTGTATTTTTGGATTTTGACCACGATTTTGGATATGAAATTGAGAGTAAATTATATATTTGAGTTTGTGAGGTTATGGGTAAACTTTATCTTCGAAAAATTTCAGAATCCGGGCACGTGGGCCCGAAGGCGTTTTTGTCAACTTTTTGATTGGGGTTAGGAATTGTTATAAATTGGATCATTAGGAGTAGTTGAGCATATATTAATGGATTTGCATAATTATTGGCTAGTTTTGGAGCATTGTGCATCGATTTGAGTCTTCGGAAGGGCGTGGAATGCTGGTTATGGAACTTCGGAGCGAGGTGAGTCTCCTTTCTAACCTTGTAAGAGGGAATTGTCCCCATAGGTGAATTAATTGAATATCTGATGTTAATTGTGGGGGCTACGTACGCACGAGGTGACGAGAGTCCGTGCGTAGCTACTATTATGCTTAAGTCCGGGTAGTCTAGGACCCAATAGCATGCTTTACTTGCAATAATTGAAATATTGTTGTCAATTTAAAAATGCTTAAAACATATTGAACGTGTATAATGGTTTTCTAAAAGACTGGACATCGTTTCTCGATTTTTAAAAGAGAAATTGTTTTTCCTTGAATAATTGCTCCCTGATGAACTCTTGATTGACTGTTTGTTGTGTTTATTTATATTTGACCGCGTCGCACGTATGATCCGCGAGCGGGATAATAGATGCATCTATGGTTCGCGCCATTCGACCCTCTGGCAGTGCACAGTTTAAATATTGTTGGATCGGACCGTACGTCCTCGGCATGATTTGCGCATGCTTGTATTGCTTGCCTTGAAATTTATTGATGTGATATCGTTTCTTCCCGGCTTGAGAGTATATGTATAAATGGTGAAAAGGAATTTGGAAATTTCCCATAAAAGAAAGAATTGTTTACTTGCTTCATTCTATTGAATTACAATCATGTTTATAAAAATTCTCGATTTCTTATATTATTGACGTATCATTACTGGACCACTAGTAAGTGTCGAAGTCGACCTCTCGTCTCTACTTCTTCGAGATTAGACGAAATACTTACTGAGTACACGTTATTTTCGTACTCATGCTACACTTGTTGTGCATTTTTGTTGCACATGCACATGTATTTCTAGTGGCTTACTGGGCGTAGCAGCATGGATGTTACTAGGACTAGGTGAGATGCATTTCTCGAGGCGACCCGCAGCCAGCATAGTCTCTTTCACCGTGTTGTATTTACTATCTGTCCAATTTGTATTCCGGACAGTTATTGCACTTTATTCGATTCCTTAGTAATTGCTCATGCACTTGTGACACCGGGTTCTGGGATGTCTATGGGATTAGTCAGTATTTTGAAATTGTTAAAGATATCATTAATTTATTCAGTGAAATTTATTCCTTATTGTTTAAATGTATAAAGGAAGTGCATTTTGAAATATCTAAAACGAGAAGTTACTAGTTATTTAGTGTTGGCTTGCCTGACAATGGTGTCCGGCACCATCACGACCCTTAGTGAATTTTGGGTCGTGACAAATGAGATCGAATTTTTCAACTGAAAATCGAAGAACATAGTTACCCAACTGTATACCACTACGGTATATAATATACTGTAGGAGTATATAGTTATACTGCAACCATATACTGTTATAGTATACAATATACTGCAATGGTATACTGTAATAATCGAAGAAGAACTTAGTTATCTAACATACTGTTACAGTATACAATATACTATAAGAGTATATAGCTATACGACAATAGTATACTGTTATAGTATACACATTCAGTAATGGTATATTGTAATAATATGCAATATACTGCAATAGTATGTTGTAATAATATATAATATACCATAATAGTATACCATTTTAATGTAATAATATAATGAGGAATGAAGAACACAAGATATCATTTTGATATATTGTATGTTATTTTGGAATGTAATATATATTTCAATAGCAATAATATAATTTTATAGTATATAATATAATATAACAATATAATTTTATAATTGAGTCAATTTTTAATTTTTTAAAGTTTTAGACCGGATCCTTTTTAAATATTTTCATAAAGTTCTTATGCTTTTTATAAAAAAAATTTCTTAAAAGACGTGTTTGATGAAATTCCATGGAGATATTATTCACTGTATTAAAAGTAGATGTACAAATAGACATAAAGTAGTATTATGCCTATTTGGTATATTTATATACTATTGTGCAATATATTTTACAATAATGTTAGAAACTAATATGTGAGACAGTCATCTATGACACCCTGTCAGTATATGATATATACCACGTTGGTATCATAGAGTATTGAGTATTTTTCTAGAAGTAATGAACTAGACCTCTATGTACCCTGATGTATATAATATTATACCATATGATTATCATAGAGTATTGAGTGTGTTTCTATAAGGAATGAACCATACCTCTATAATACTGTATTAGCATATGATATATATACTATATGGGTATCATAGAGGACTGATGAGTTTTTTTGTTAAAGAACCGAACCAATCCTCTACGTACCCTATCAGTATATAATATTTACCATATAGATATCATAGTATTCTACAGCATAATACTTCAAGTACTACTAATTTTTTTGGTATACTATGTGCTAGAATAAGTTATTTTCTAATAATTAATCTATAAAAATAAAAATAAATAAAAATATATACCATATCGGTTATTTTTCAATATAGTGAAAAAAGAAAGAGAGAAAAATATAAAAAAATAAAAATAAAGAAGCAAGAACATGTACAAAATTAGATTATGGAAAATATAGGAAATAAAGAAAAAATGATTTGAAAATAATAATAAATAAATAAAACTAGAAAATTAGAAAAAATGAAAGGAAAAAAGAGAGCAGAGAAAACGGCTATAAGGTATAAGTTGTTCTAGTAACAGATTTAGAGAAGAAAAAAATAAGAAAAAATGATAAAATATGTCTGTTATATTAAAAAAGTTAACGAATATTTACTATATCAATTATCTTAATTATCGTATAAAAAAAAAGAATAAAGAAAAGGAGCAAAGAATGTGAATAAAACTTTAGGGCACCGGAGATAGTGTTTCTCAATTGTCGATCGACGTGACAATCATGCCTGCTGAAAAATATAGAAGACAAAAAAAGTTAATTGAAAATTGAAAAGGAATTAAAAAATAAAGAAAATGAACAGAAGGAAGAAAAAAGAGGAAAAATAGTATAAAAAAATGAGGAAAAATGAGTATGAAATCAGAATATTGTAAAAAACTAATATAATTGGAAAAAAATAAATAAAAAGAAAAGGAGAAAAAAAAGTAAAATATAGAGAATAAACGAGAAAAAGAGGTAATTACACACAAAGGTTATAATGGGTAGGAAGAGTAATTAGTTTAATTGGTAGAAAAGTTAATGGGTAGGTAAGTGTAAATAGTTTGGCTTTTATGGGTAAAGTTATAAAAACCCCTTTACTTAAATGACTCTGATTCTAAATTAATTGGGTTAGTGTACTTCAGACAAGAGATTGTTAAACCGAAAAAAGAAAAACAAAATTTGGGCTACATTAATTTTACTCTAAATTTTATATACATTAATCTGAAATTCTATTATAAGAGCATTTTTTATAAAAAAAGATGCAAAATTTTTGTTCAAATATTAAACTACTTATTAGTATAAAGTAACTAAACTTTTTAAATACTGACTAGGTTTTAAACAGTAGTCTTAAAATCGGCTATTTTTGCACTTCGCCAATCTTATGGCCCTTGGGCCCAAACACTTCTTGGGTCCATTCAACATTTCTCTCGGGTAAAAATATCAAAGGCAAACTGTAAACAGATAACGGAACAAGCGGCAATTCAAGTAATCTTAGTACTTGAGCTTCAGAGCTGATGAGCAGCCATGCCACTTCTTCTTCTTCCATGTAAGTCTTTCTCTATTCTCAATCCAATTCTGCCCCTCAACACTTCTGTTATTTACAACACTGCCACCCAATTCTCAGCCTTTTCCAGTCCCCCAAAATACCCACTTGCTAGAACCCCAAAATTTTCCAAGAATTTCTTTTCTAATTGGAATTCTCAAATAAGTTTACATACCCATGTCTCGTTTTGCTCTAAAAATGAAATCTTGGAAGAATTTAGTACTACCCAGTTGGCTAAAGTGCCTGAAAGTGAAGAGTCTGAAGAGCTAGAATTACTTAATAAGCCATATTTAAAGCAAGTAAATAATGGGGTTGGTACAGAGATAGAAGAGGAGCCTAAAAAAGTTAGTAAAGATGAAGTCTTGGAGCCATTTTACAAGTTATTTAAGCCTAGGGAGGAGTCATTTGAACAAGAAAGTAGTGATACAGAAGATACAGAACATGAGGAGCAAAAAGTTCATTCAGTTGAAGAAGAAAGTAAGAAGATTAGTGTGGAGTATTACGAACCGAAACCGGGTGATTTGGTAGTAGGTGTTGTGGTTTCAGGCAATGAGAATAAACTTGATGTGAATGTTGGTGCTGACCTTTTGGGTACCATGTTAACTAAGGATGTTTTGCCTTTGTATGACAAAGAGATGGGATATTTGTTGTGTGATTTGGAGAAGGATGCTGAGGAATTCTTGGTAAGAGGGAAAATGGGAATTGTGAGTTATGATGAGGCAGTAGAGAGTGGGGAATCGATGTCAGGGAAGCCTGTTGTGGAGCCTGGGACTGTTCTTTTTGCTGAGGTTCTTGGAAGAACTCTCAGTGGTAGGCCGTTATTGTCAACGAGAAGGCTCTTTAGACGCATTGCTTGGCATCGAGTGAGGCAGGTTCTTTTCTCACTTCCTTTATTTCATAATATGCAAAGTTTGAATTTTCATCTGTACGGAACCTGATGTTTTAACTAGTTCAATCAGTCGTCTAAACCTCTTAGCTTGATGTTTTACCTTATTAATGGAGCTATTAGAAACTTGTCAGAATCTGTACTTAAAGCTCAAAATTGGATCACCTTTTCCATTCTGAGCACGATTGTATTTTCAACTGTATTGATTGGTTGTATTTTGTTAAGGAAAAACAATTCAAATTGGTTGAGGTCGATTAAATGAATCTATTGCACTCTATTCAGCTCCATTGCATTCCTATAGTAAATAGAGCCTAAGGCTCTATAATGTGCTAATTGCTGCTGGCAAACACTTAATTTTGGCTCTAAACATATGCTATTTAAATATTATTCCTCTTAAGCAGATAAATGTCTTTGTCATATATTCTTCTAAATTTGGGATCTGGAATCAGCATATTGTTCCTATTCACCAATCGGCGACGCTTTTCCATTTTAGATTGTGAATTTGGAGAATATTTTTGGGTATGTCGTTTGAACATCTTGAGTAGCTCTGTCATTGACCTGTTTGCATGTTCAAGTTATACTGATAGATAATATAGCTCTAGGAGAAATGGTTCCAGTTATATTTGGTACAAACAAAGGGCTGGTGGAAGACCAGACATTAGGAGGGGCGATGAGAGAATATGGAAATTGAAGGATGAGTGAGCTCTGAGGGAAAACATAAAAAGACCTACTATTGCTAAGAATGAGTGAGGAAGTTCTGTATCATGATATACTGGATCAAATTTGATGCTACTACTTAGTTCTACGATATGTTTTTTTTTAAGTGTTTCTATTCTTGGTTTGTTTTATCCTAGAGTTTTTAGCCCAAGAACTTAGCATTTTTACTATTTTTATGCCACAGATTAAACAACTAAATGAACCTATCGAGGTGAAGATAACGGAGTGGAACACTGGCGGTCTTCTTACCAGAATAGAGGTAATCTAGCCACTCGTTGCCTCCATGAGTTCAGTGCAGGTCTACTTCTCTGTGTTAAACAGCTTGAATGTGGTTTTGCAGGGCTTACGGGCTTTTCTTCCAAAGGCTGATTTAATGAACAGAGTTAATAGTTATACCGAGCTGAAGGAGAATGTAAGTTGGAACCTTTTAGTGTTCACCGATCGTATATACATTTGATTGACCTCTGTATCTTTGGACTTCATCATACATATATTCTGCTGCATTTAAAACATTCAACATTATATCCCCTCTCTCAATATAACTACTTTATTAGAGTGCTGGGAGGCACTGGCTTTCTTAATAGCAAATCACGTTTATTATGTTGTAACAGTAGAATGTCGATATGTAGGAAGCACTGAGATTTTATCTGTTGTTGGCCACATTCTTCTAAGTTCAGTATGCATACCAAATGGTTAGTGGCACAGTGCTGCTTCTTTGGCATCTTTCCCAAAAATATAAAATTGTTATAAAAAGTAAAATAAAAGGAGAGTGCAAATTTTTGGTGGCCAGAATGTTTTTTGCACTATGTAAACATTTCGTGAAATCTCCTCATTCTGCATCTTCTGCTCCATTTGACTTGGATTGCTTTACATTTATGTCTGCTTATTATATCTATTTCTTGTTGTTTCAGGTGGGGCGTCGAATTAATGTGCTTATTACCAGAATAAACGAAGAAACTAATGACTTAATACTTAGTGAGAAGGAAGCTTGGGTTAGTTCTTTTCACCTTTGATACCTTTGTTTCTTGTGCATAATGATTTCATTGTTTGTGTTATTTATGAGATTTATCGCCTTTTTACATGGGGGTTCCTTGGTTCTGTTTGATTTTTCAAATTCTATCACGATTTTCCTCCTCCAATTATTTATTCTTGGAGAACCACTCTTGATTATTTTGTTTTCTTATTTTATTTCTCGAATCTTGGATTCTACAGCAAATGTTAAATCTGCAAGAGGGGGTCCTTGTGGAAGGAACAGTGAAAAAGCTTTTTCCCTTTGGCGCACAGATAAGGATTGGTGAAACAAACCGAAGGTAATTTACACTATACTTTCCAAAGAAAGAAGTCGGACTTAGCTGCGACTAATAGTGGCATGTAAAATTAAGAAACTTAACAATTCTGATCTAGGATAGCTCTGAATTTTGCTGTTGGAGCATTGGTGCAAATTGCAATCAACATTTCTTTTCTTGTTTTTTTGCACAAATAGGTAGATGCAATTGAATTGTTGTTCAGTATCATCTAGATATTGAATTGTTTCAAGGGAAAAGGTCCAAATACTGTGCATGCATACCTTGCAATTAGCAAACTGTCTCGTATTTAACTTTGCCATTAATGGTAACTCCAGTGTGAACGAGTCCAAATTTTTTGAGGAAAATGTCCAAATTTACCCCTCAATTTTTGAATGTGGTTTAAAATTACCTTCAAGTTGTACTTTTGCGCGATCAAGGGAAAAACTGATAACTTTTTCCAAACGGCGGGGTAATACTAGACCAAAAGTGTAACCTACATAAAAGAAGAAAAAAACCTAGACCAAAAGTTTAACCGAGGACAAAATTGCTCAGTTCCGGACAGTATAGGGGTAAATTTGACCCTTTCCTTTGTTTCGATTAAGGGAGAGTACTCATTCTATCTTGTTTGGTAATTTGAGTCTTATATGCACGTCATACTTTCAATTGATGGAGGTATGGAATTGGTTCTTAATGGTGAACTTGGAAAAAACCTTGTAGGAGAATATCTTCGAGGTTTGCTAGGCTTTCTGGTGATATTATCTGTGTCGTCTCTGATAAAAAAATTCGTGGATTACCATTTCTTTTATTGCAGATATGTACTTTTATTGGATTTCCTGTCTCTATTTCTGTAGTGCCTTTACAATGGAACTTTAGTTGCATGTGCATATTATGTTTAAGAAGCAGGAAAGTTGACAGGGAGTCTAGCTGTACAATTCAATTAAATATCATTTATGATTGTTGCCCGAATTCATTATGGTGTCATTCAGGTGTATTAATTCACGAGATATGTTTAGGGAGTTTGAGAGAGGAGATAAAATTTTGTACATTGTTGGACTAAAGCATGCCATGTTCTTCGTTCCTCCAGAAAAAGAATTTTTTATTTCAGAATTTTATACGGTTTTTCTTTTTAATTCTCAGTGGCTTACTACACATCTCAAATGTTACCCGAGGCGAGATTACTTCTATCAATAACTTGTTAGCTGTTGATGAGAAGGTGAAAGTTATGGTCGTGAAGTCAATGTTTCCTGACAAAATATCTCTCAGGTATGTTGTAGAGATAATTTGTTTGATTATGCTCTTGTCAATGGTAGGCATAAATGCACCTACATATTCCTTTTTCCATTTGTTAAGATGGTGTTTGTGAAGTACAGAATAGATGGGAATTGTGTCTTGTATGGAGTTAATGACACTTAATAATAAGAACTCCTTATATAGGAATCTTATGCCGCATATAATATGGTAAATAGTTATTTACTACTCTTAATGTGGTAAGTGAATATTCTACTACTAAATATAGAATATTCGACTGAATATCACAATATATGCTTCAACAAATATGGTTGTTACAGCATGTTACATTTTTTAAGGCTTTACGGCATGTTATCTTAGCTTGATTTTTCAATTCCTTTTTCTCGTGTACATCTCCTAGTTGGAGCCCTGTCCTACTTAGCATGTTGCTAACAAGAAATCAGGCTAAGATATTTTTTAAGTGGTGAGATATAAAGGCTCCTATCAATGGATTTACTAAGATATTCACTTCATTCCTGCATATGCTCAATTTGCTCCTTGCTTTCCACAATTAAATTTCTGAATTTAAATGAGATCAAATAATTGTCATGTTGATCTCCTGGAACAGGAAAATAGTTCGCCAATCTGATATCCTCTCGTTTTTGTCAAATGCAGTATTGCTGAACTTGAAAGCGAGCCAGGATTATTTTTAAAGGACAAGGAGGTGTGTCTCTCTTAAGTATTTCAGATTCAGAGCTAGTTTTAGTCTGTCATTCATCCCTTATATGGTGTAACACCGCATTTTACTGCAGCAGTTTAGACTCCACGTGACATCATAAATACAATTGTATAACACACGTACTTTCTTTGCTGCAGAAAGTATTCTCTGAAGCAAAAGAGATGGCGAAGAAGTACAGACAGAACCTACGAACTGTTTCAGCAACAAGGAAACCAGAACCCCTTCCGACTGATAGGCTACCTTTCGAAGATGAAGAAAGTCTATATGCTAATTGGAAATGGTTCAAGTTTGAGAGGGATAGCATATAAATGGCATAAACCAACACAAACTGTAATGAACTGTATATCCTTGGGTATGTCTTTAGGTCTTTAGATAGCATCCATGATAATTGTACCATAGTTCAAAAGCTAGTTATATTCTTTACTGAACTGAGTAATAAGTTCCACTGTTATTGAACTTTCTTTTAAGAACACCTTTTGAAGTTTCACATCTCTTTTGGAATAGGGATTTTTTCAATTCTATACACTATTGGAAACCTTATTACGGAAAATGTCCATGTTTTGATACTTACCTGACATAAACACATTTTAGTTACAAAATATATACAATCCATGTTAAAAGGCTCCTAATCCATTAATTGTGCCTTCAATCAAGGGATTTAGTTACACCATTTTCCTTTTTTCTCTCCTCTCTCCCCTCTTCTCTCCAGCAAACCGTTGTTTTTCTATGCTTCGCAATTGATCTGCGCTTGCGTGTTGAACATTAGTAAGTTCTCCGTATTTTTTCCCTTCCTCTTTTTTCAATCCGCTGAGGATTTTGTTGCTAAAATTCCTTCAATATTGTTGAAGATTTAACAAGGGAGTTTTTTTCTGGAGAAAGGAGGATTCTCAAAAAAACAGATTAATAACTAGGACTACAGGAAATTATCTAAGGCATTAGCTTAATTCAATTTCGATTGCTCCAAAGATCTTCACATAACAAATGTTTTATCTTCACCTTATGTCTGTTTTCTGCCTCAATAGGCTCCGTGCCACCACAACGAAGCAAATATAATTGGAGTTTCTTTCCATTTAACAATAAGGCCCTTTACATCCATATCCAGAGCGCAAATACTAGGGGTGTCAAATGGGCGGGTTGGGTCAATTTTGGGCGGGTCAAAATGGGTTGAGTCAATAATTGGACGGCCCAAAAGTTACTTGGGCTAAGATGGATTGGGTCAAGATGGGTTAAAATTCGTGTCATAACCCAACCCGCCCAACTCTTATTAAACTTTAATTAATATGTGTTATTTTCTTATAAATTGTATAATTACTAAATAAGGCTTTTTTGCTTTTGTTATGGTCATATTTAAAATATTAAACAAAAAATAAAATTATTTCTAAGATATTTTGACAAACGTACTCATGGATCAATTTGGGCTAAAAATTAGCCCAACTTTAAATGGGTTGAGATGGGTTGGGTCAAGATGGGCTAAGTTCAATAAATGGGCGGGTCAATAACCAATCCAACCTTGGACGGGTTCGACGGGTCATTTGGGCTTGGGCCAAATTTAACAGCCCTAGCAAAAACCATGAGCAGACTTGTCGGCCATTAAACTTCACAACATACTGTCGCAGTTCAAATCTCAATATCTCAAGCAAGAAACAATAAGTTGTTCAAGTTATTACGGAGTTTCTTTTCGTTTCCGAAAGAAAATACACTACAGTAATCCCCCATTTGACCAGGTATGTTCACCATTAAAATGAAAAAGAAAACACCTAAAGATCTTAAGCTAAACTCCAATCCTGGATGGAAGTAACAACCATTTTTGAATGCTAATAATATAGCTTATTCCTTTATTTTTATTTTTTATTTCTACCCAATTATATACAACTACAATATCATATCACTTAAATATAATTTGTATACAAATTTTATACAATATGTCTTTTATATATTTTGTATCTGATTTATACATAGTAAAAACAAATTTCATACAACTAATTATATATTATACAACTTATCTACAACTTATCATACATTATTTCTACTCAATTATATACAACTACAATATCATACCACTTAAATACAATTTCTATACAAATTTTATACAATATGTCTTTTATATATTTTGTATCTGATTTATACATAGTAAAAATAAATTTCATACAACTAATTATATATTATACAACTTATCTACAACTTTCATGCATTATTTCTACCCATTTTTATACAACTACAGTAATACCACTTAAATACAATTTTTATAGGAATTTTATACAATATGTCTTTTATATATTTTGTATCTGATTTATACATAGTAAAAATAAATTTCATACAACTAATTATATATTATACAACTTATAATACATTATTCTACTCAATTATATACAACTACAATATCATACCACTTAAATACAATTTGTATACAAATTTTATACAATATGTCTTTTGTATATTTTGTATCTGATTTATAGTAAAAATAAATTTCATACAACTAATTATATATTATACAACTTGTCATACATTATTCTACTCAATTATATACAACTACAATATCATACCACTTAAATACAATTTCTATACAAATTTTATACAATATGTCTTTTATATATTTTGTATCTGATTTATACATAGTAAAAATAAATTTCATACAACTAATTATATATTATACAATTTATCATACATTATTCTACTCAATTATATACAACTACAATATCATACCACTTAAATACAATTTGTATACAAATTTTATATAATATGTCTTTTGTATATTTTGTATCTGATTTATAGTAAAAATAAATTTCATACAACTAATTATATATTATACAATTTATCTGCAACTTATCTACAACTTATCATACATTATTTCTACTTAGTTATATACAACTACAATATCATAAACTTAAATATAATTTTTATACAATGTTGTTCAACTTTCATACAATAGATAAATAAATAAATAAAAATATAAAAACAACAGAATATAATTTTTCTAGAGTTTTTCTACAATTTCGTAAATATAATGTATTCATGTCGTCTTCTTCTTCTTCTTCTTCTTCTTCAAGTTTCAGTCTGAAATTCAGTCAAAACTACGTCTAATCTTCACCAAAACCCATCAAAATTGAGATATTAACTCCAAACCATATTCCCAATTGTTTGCAACAACACCCAATCCAAACAAATAATGGTTTTTGAAAACCCAAATTCGAATTCAAAGCTTCAAAACTTTTTAATGGCTGTCAACGGTGGAATTGTTGCTCTCTTTTCCTTTGCTTTACATTACTGAAATTAGGGATTGAGAGATAGAGAGAGACGTAGAGAGAATTTCCAATTCTTTGCAACAACACCCAATTCAAATAAATAATATTTTTGAAAACCCAAATTCGAATTCAAAGATTCAAATCTTTTTAATGGTTGTCAATGGTGGAATCGTGGGTGAGTACAAGATACGTGGGAGGAGGGGGGTGGTATGTGGAGAGAGAAACGTGGGGGAGTGGAAGATACGTTAGAGTAATTTAGGACACTAATTATTATCATTAATTCCCTTAGAATGTACATAAATGATAATTGGGTATATAAAATGTAATTATAGTAAAACTTGAGTAGAGAGGGTAATATAGTTTCATATAGTATATAGGAATGTAAAAATTCCTTTGGAATATCATGTTTTCGCAATTGGACTAATAGCCCGTTTGGCCAAGCTGCAAAAATCAGCTTATTTTGAGAAGTGCTTTTTTTTCAAAAGTGCTTTTTTCAAAAGTACTTTTGGTGAGAAGCAGTTTGTGTTTGGCTAATTAGTTTGAAAAGCACTTCTGAGCAGCAATTAGTGTTTGGCCAAGCTTTAAAAAACTGCTTCTAAGTGTATTTTTCTCAAAACTGCTTCTCAAAAAAGTGCTTTTGGAGAGAAGCTACTTTTTTCTGCTTCTCCAAAACTGCTTCTGCTTCTCCTCAAAAGTTCTTTTTTTCCTTTCAAAAGCTTGGCCAAACACCTCATTTTTTGGCCAAAAGTGCTTTTGGCAAAAAAAAAAAAAAGCACTTTTGGCCAAAAAAAAGCTTGACCAAACAGGCTATAATTTGAGTATAAGATTCCGGGGCATTTGCACTAATGGCCTTTTTTGAGGTCACTACTTCAGTTCTCCCCCTTAGTTCGGGGTTAAATCTGTCAGTCCGGTTACTTTTAAAGGCAAAATAGCGCTCTAGACTATCAGAGTCAGAATTTAAATAGTAGCCTCAGAAAGGCCAAATATTTTTAAGATTCTATCTTTGGGCCTTCAACCAGTTGGCTCATACAATTCATTTCCCACAATATTATAATGAATCAATTAATTTCTATCCTTATTCTCTCTCACTTTCTCTCTCTCTCAATCTCTATTCTTTCACCAATTTTTCTTTCCTCTGATCTTCTCTATTTTTTATACTTTCATGTTGTATATATTTTTAATGGAGTTCATCAATGTATTTCAATCGTTTTACTATAGAGTTTTAACTTAGCAATTCCTTGTCATGTTGCACAATTGATGTTCGAATTAAAATTGTCAATCAACAAATTTTGAAGATGTTTGATTCTCCACCATTGACAGCCATTAAAATGCTTCGAAGCTTTGTTTAATTCGAATTTGGGTTTTCAAAACTATTATTTATTTGGATTGAGGGTTGTTGCAAATAATTGAGAATATTTTTTAGAGTTTATATCTCAATTTTGAGGGTGTTTGGTGAAGTTTAGACTTGATTTTGGCTGAATTTCAGATTGAAACTCGAAGAAGAACACATGACATACAATGTACCTACGAAATTGTAGTAAAGTTGTATTATAATTGTATTCTGTTGTGTGTGTGTGTGTGTGTGTGTGTGTGTGTGTGTGTGTATATATGTTGTATGAAAGTTGAAAAATAGTTATATAATGTATGAATTGTTGTATAAAATTTATATTTAAGTTATCAATACTATATTTTTACATAAAGTTGTTGATATGTATTAAAATTGTATTAAGATAGTAAGTTTTGATTGGAACTTTAGAGAGGAAGAAGCACACACCATATACAAAATATATACAAATCGGATACAAAATATACAAAGACATATTGTATAAAATTTGTATGAAAATTGTATTTAAGTTGTATGATATTGTAGTTGTGTTTAACTGGGTAGAAATAATATATGAAAATTATAGATAAGTTGTATAATATATAATTAGTTGTATGAAATTTATTTTTACTATGTATGTTGTAGATATTCAAATTTGTATTAAATTTGTACGAAATTTATTTTTAATTTGTATGTTGACGTACCATATATTGTTCTTTTCTCAGTTGATTTTATCTTTTCTAAAGTCCGAGGAGATACTAAATTTTGTTCAGTTGCAACATTCGATGTAGGTTTTTCGTCGCATTACCTTCTCCTGGTTGTCCAAAAATTTCAGTGTTGTGTTTAAAATACACCAGCTATAGCATAACACAATGTTTGCTCAAGAACAGAAGTTCAACACAAGTTTCGAGTTTTCTAGCTAGTTGCTGGCCATTTCTTAAGATGTGTTCTTTCATTTTTAACCATATTAATCTGCTGCGCTACCACTTGACGGAGACTTTCACAAAATAAGCAAAAGGTTTTATGGCAAGTAGTCAACATAAATCTCGTCAGTAATTTACTCTTTTTGGCTTACTGCATTTTTCTTACTCCTTGGTTCTTGCTCATTGATGAGATGATCTTTTTCTCTAGTGTGTTGATACGTGGTGACCTATCAACTATTGATTTTGATAGTACTTTCCTATCTGGACTATCATCAAAGAAAAACCATTATATTGTTGCAACACATTAATGATCATAGAAATCCTATTCCATTATTAAATTCACCAGCAAAATAAAGAAAAAGAAAGACCCAAAAAAAGAAAGATGCAACTTCAGTAGTATCTCATGGCTTTGTCGAATGTATTTTGAAGCAATTATCAAACAAAAATTCTAAAATATAAGTTCGATCCGGAGAGAAGAGGGGGGAGAGGAGAGATAAAAAAGAAAAAGAGTGTAACTAAATCTCTTGATTGAAGGCACTAATAATGGATTGGGAGCCTTTAAGGTAGAATGTATATAATTTGTAAGTAATCATTGTTTAGGGCGGGTAATATACAAAATTAGAACAATTTTGTTAAATAAGTTTCAAATATTGTATAGGAACGAAATAAATCCCAATTCTAATAAGAAGAGTTAACCTGAACAACAGCCCACCCAATTACTTTAAAATAAAAATAGCGGACAAATGTATAATATGTATATAATCATGCATAATCATTGTATAATCTATGTATACTGGCTAGAAAAAGTAAATAATGAAACCAGCCGGCTATTTGCGTAAAGATCCCAATTGGTAACTTGTTTTTTGTTCGAGATATTAAATAGAAGCATAGGGAATGTCAAAACTAACCAATTCAAAAAATGCAATCTGGAATAATCTTCAAAATACATATAAAATAATAATAGTAGCAATATTGAAGATAGTTTGAATCTGGGATCTTGAGGTATCTTATTATTAGCTTTATTTATTACAATCTTTTCTTTGATTTGCAAGCAAATGCTTTCAATTCCATAAAGCCTGGAGCCTGAAGGAGGATGCAGATAGCATCTTTAATTAATGGCCTCTCCCTCCCTATATATATCACTTTAGTTTTACTCCATGTCAACATGACCAAACAAATGAAGTTCACAGCTAACTTGTAAAAAAGTCATAAAATTTTCTTGGCTCAATGCAGATTCCCATAAAAGATTAATTCAACCTTTTATCTTGTCCTATTTGATTGATAAATTCCTAAGGAAAAACTTCTAAAAAAATGTAAATAAGAAAAAACGTAGAATACAGTTTATAGACCTCATAATCCTAGAATAAACTAAAATTTTGCAAATCTTGAGCTTATGGCTAAAATTATGTAGCTATTTGTCCTTTTCATGTCTGCTTAAATGATTTTGTCTCTGTGTACTTTATCCAACTTTGTCTAGAAAATTAATTAATTATAACAATGATAGTATCCAAGTGTAATGAATTGGGTCAGTAGTGTACCTATTTCCCTAATCTAAGTAGGTTTGGGACTCCATGAATTTAATCCAGAATTAAATATAGGACAAGGGTGTCCTAAAGTCAGTGCTGAATGGAACACTATAATAGTATAGTCTGACTAATAATGATAGATTAGTCTTTGTTTTGGCTGCTGGAAATTGGGTTGCCACTTTTGTTTCTTTTTCTCTCAATTTGCTGCCATACAATTGACTTCCTTTTTCTTTTACTGAGTTTCCTTCTCATGATATAACAGCATAAAAAATGTTGATACTGTCAATGTATTTTTGTTATAGCAAGTTATTTTGATTACTATTCAGTCCACTTATTATGGATGGTTGGTTACCTATACTTCTTTTAAATGACCTAATAATATATATATATATATATATATATATATAAATTGTGAGAGTATAGAAGTCAAACTCCTCCCATAACTTCAAGAATAGAGACAAAAAATATTTTCCTTTTTCTAGTCCAGTTTTAAAGACAAATATAATTAGTTAAAAACTTGCTGCTAATGAACTATAGAAAGATACCTATTTCCGGTTCATAAGCCTAAAAGTTGAGCTTTTTTGAATTAACTAAAAGTCTAGAACAATAGTGGGGAGGCTTGAGCTTAAAGAAATGAGAATTGTATATACACCACCATGTGTATTTGTATGTCAAGATATTAATAAAAAGTGTAAAAAAGAGTGACACCAAAAATATTTTCAGGACAAAATCAAGAAACAAGTAGTGGGGTATGTTAATTGGTGTTGTTTGAACCCATATTATCCGAGTTTTGTAGCCTTCTAAGGGGACTTGATGGACCCCTTTAAGACCCCCACCACCAACAATTAAAATAAAGAAAAGAAAAAGGACCATATTATTTAGAATCACATTTGGTATAAGGTATAAGCAGTATATACAGAGAATAAAATAATAAGAGAATATTGCTTGAGATGGTTTAATCATATCTTACTGTCACCTCCAAATACATAAGTTTATAGGTATGAAGCCACGAAAAAAAGAGAGCGAATAAACCTATAATCACATGAAAAGAAGCTATCTAGCTCGAAAGACCCTGTCTCTTGAATCCCTGCAAATCCAACTAAAAAAAAATGACATAATGGAAGAAAAGAAACTAGTCTACATTGATGATACCAATTTAGTTGAGATGAAGGATTAGTCACACTAGTATGTTTATTTAAGGTCCAATATTTCCTAGGGGTGCTAGATAACTTTTTTTGTGGTAATATTGTTGAGACAAACTTAAATGGAGTAATAAGGATTTACACGTCGACCGTAACTTGATTTAAATCTAGGCATAACTATTGTTGTATTAGAAATATCATGCATCTAGCTATTTTAGATTGTTTCATTTTGTCAGATTGACTTTAGGCTTACATTGTTATCCGAATTATGGATCGCGTAATGAATATATAGAAATAGTATCATTTAATCTGACGATACTATATTTTAGATACTATACGTGAACCTTAAGAAATGCAATAGTCTGCAAATTCATTTTATGAATTTTTCTAACACCGTTCATAATTTGTTGACATTCTTTAGGTATATTTTGACTTTTCGATTGAGTTTAATCGACTCGATTTAGCTAGTGCCACCTAATGGATATCATGTGACTAGAAACTTTCTTAAATAAAAAAGATTATGTGACTAGAACTTTTAAGTTTTCATTCACACTTAAGCTTTAACCCTTTCCCATATTGAGTTTAGTTGTTAAATTTCTCTGAGTTTATTATTTGAATGGTCATTCGACGTATGAAAATAATGCAATAATTAAGACGTTGTTGAACTGTTTTGTAACAATAAAATCATCCAACTTAACTCAGCTTTCACGAAAAGTTATTTCAGCCGGAAATTAACCCAACAAATTTTCGAAATTTCTCAGCTGGTCCTCCAACTTATGAAGTTTTACCATATATTTCTTTGTTTGTTAAATAAATTCTGTGTCAATTCAATAATATTTGCTTGATAAATATGTTCTTTCACCGTTTTGCTAAAGTTTGGGAATTGGAATTTGGGTAGAGGGGAGATTGTGGATCGACTAATTTTCGCCAGTTAATATAGTATCATGAGACGTAAAACTATAAAACTATAAGTAATTAATTGTAATTCAAGATTATCACTTTCTTATGAAAACACTTATTATGTACCCCTAGCTATAAAAAGTCAACTTTTACAAGGTAGTTTCTAAAGATAATAAAATCTAGGATATCGTTTTCAGGATTCTATCCAGATGTGTTTATTTATGCATAATTTACTTACAATATATACATTTAAAGACCAAATTATATATGGGGGTCTGAGGTCTAATATTTAAAAAGTGCTCTATACGTTCGAGTTCGAACAACACAATGTAGCACAAGAACATTCAAAATGACGTAGCTACCTTGCTTCAAATGGTAAGATGAGAAATTAATGTAACCCTTGAAACTTCCTAAGTCTATTTTGTGTCAAAATTTTACAGTGCAGTAAATTTTTAGATTAGGTCATATGCTGCCACCACAAAGTCACTGTAATGACCGGGGCAAATTGCGGTATTGTGTTCATCTTAAACTAGTATTTTTGAATCAGCGTATATATAAATTTATTATAATTATAACAAATAATATATATTAATAATTTTTAAAAATACAATAAATTCAATGCTAAAAACCTTTAAAGTTGATCCATCCGCTTCTGATTGTAATTGCTGAAACGAACACTAAACCCTTAAAACCTAAAAGCCTAAAACCTATACGAACATTAAGTTTTATCCCAGTCTTCAAAATGTCCCCGAGTAAAAGCTACATATAAATTAAACAGCATGTTCAACCTTAATAAGTAAAACTGTCAAGAAAAATAAAACCCTAGTGTGGCTGGACAGTGAAATACACAGCCAACACAGTAAAAATAAAACCCTAATCGTTACTTGTGCCTTAATTTATTCTAATAAACCCTTCCCTCTCTCATGTGACTACATTTTCTTTAAGCCCTACTCCCAAAACGCACCCACTACGCCTTTCTCGATAACAAAATCACCCTTATCTTTTACTACAGATATTTTCACATAGAGCAGTAAAAAGAATACAAATTAGTACTAAAATTTACTATCCTGTTTTTAACTTTACCCTTTAAGAAAAGGAAAAAACAAAGACCGATGCTCTAATTAAATTTCCTCTAATTGCACGCCCTCCGCTTAAATCATTGTCATTATATTAATATTTGAATATGAATTTCATGTTGGAGGACATATTGTTTATGTAAGAAAGTTTAGTATAATAGTACTACTTGAGTTTTCAGAAAATAGACATTGAATTTGTTGCTTAATTAATTCGAATTCCCTCTCTTTTACCTTTCACAATCTCCTAAGCTAGCTGCCTCACTCCTATATCATACTCCATCAAAGTTTCTCATCTTCCCTAGGCACTCTTGCAAACTAACCCCCTCCCCCTACCACTCCCCCCCCCCCCCCCTAAAAAAAAAAAAAAACTCGAATGGTTTACTAGGTCTTGCGATAGGAAAGGGAAGATATATTATAAAAGTTTTAGTAAAATTAATGGAACTTTCTTGAAGAAGAATTGTTATGATTCATTTGTAATTAGGATTACATTTCACTGTAGCTTTCATTTTCGAATTTGCAGTTACAGTAGTAATAACTGAGTTAGTTAAATCAGTGAGACACATGCACGTGAGGGGCACATGACTTCCTAAAGTTAGTTGTAACTAACTTTCTCTCCCCAGATTCCCTCGTCTATATCAATTGGAATCATTTCCAATTGTACACGTGATTTTACTGCTGTTGATCAACAATAGTTCTCTCTCTATGTCTCTCAGTACTTTTCCAGTTCTTCGAGTGATTGTTCAAGAGCAATTCTCTCAATTTTACCTTTCAGGTCTCTCGATTCAGTCTTCACTTTTGGAGATTGTATCATTGGTATCAGAGCTTTCCTTTCCTTGGATCTGTGAGTGGAAATGAGTGAGCACAATACGAGAATTCAAGAGTTACGTAGAGATCTCGATTGGCTTCGTGGATCCTTTGACGGCATCAGTGGTAGTATGGAGGATTTGAGGAAGACTGTAGATGAGAAGCTGGCGGCGTCTATGGAGGAATTTAGAAGGATCTTACTGACGACTGTTGGTAATCTAGGCCAACAGATGAAACTGCTCCTAATAGACCTGGTGCAAGAAGGGTGGAAGATGAAGAAGTTGCTCCTGAAGTTGTTAGGGCTCGAAGGGATGAAGGTACCAGCTTCCTATCGGAGTTCATCAACTGTAATTTCCTAGGTTCGATGGAGTAGGCTTGCGTGATTGGCTGTATCAATGTGAGCAGTACTTTGAAGTGACTGAAACTCCAACAACCTCAAGAGTTAAAATGGCTTCCTACCGGCTCGAAGGTAAGACTCTTCAGTGGCATCACGTTTATATGAAGACTAGAATTACTAGAGAATGGCCTAGTTGGGGGGGGGGGAGGGGGGATATGTGAGTAGTTTATATTCTAGGTTTGGATCTGAACTTTTTGATGATCCGATGAGAGATTGAAAGACCTGAGACAGACCACCACCGTGCAGGATTACATAGATGTGTTTGATGAATTGCTAACTCGAGTAGAGTTAAGTGAAAAGTATATTGTTAGCTATTTTTTGAGAGGTCTTAAAAGAGAAATTGGACTACCAGTAAAAATGTTTGCTCTTAGATCCTTACAAAAAGCCATCAGCCTTGCAAGTATCAAAGAAGAAACACTACTTATTCAAAAAGAAACTCTGGGAACTACCCCAATTCTTTTACAGCCTAGACATGTCCAAAGAATTCCAAATAACACTCATAACAGAAACAAAACCTATCCTCTCTATCCTTAAACCAACCAAAACTTCCAAAGACCCTAGAACTCTCAAGCTGGAACCAGCAAAACCATATATAAAAATCCCAAATTCTTGAGTCCTGCAGTGATGAAGGAGAAGAGAGCTAAGGGCCTTTGTTTCCATTGTGATGAGAAGTATACACCTGGACATGTGTGTTCTAAGAGAAGGCAGTTATTATCCAATGAAGTAGAGGAACCAATAGAAGAAGTAAGGGATGAGGAAATAGACATGAGATTCAGTCCTTCTGAATTCTTATGTTTGGAGGGAGTAGATGGACATGTAGATTCTGAGGGAGCTGTCTTAGCTTATGTATCAGTGCATGCTATCACTGGTATGTATAATTTCAGGACAGTATTCAAGACTATGAGGGTCACAGGGTCTGTGAAGGGTAAAGTTGTTAAGATCCTCATTGACACATGCAACACACACAATTTTAGATCTTTAGACAGCCAAGGGGATGGGGTTTTACTTGACTCAAATATAGCCCTTCTCTGTGTCTGTAGCAGATGGTAACAAGATGTACAGTGGGTCCCTTGTGCAAGGATTTTAAGTGGAAGATATAAGGAGTGCAATTCCTATTTGACATGTTAACACTTCCCTTGGGAGGTGTAACATGGGAATACAATGGCTCACTACTCTAGGAGATATTCTTTGGAATTTCCAAAAATTGAGAATGGAATTTAAACATAAAGGTCAGAAGGTGTCATTGAGAGGCATTCAACCATCAACTTTGAAATTGGTAGAGTAAAGGCAGATGCATAGGCTCTTAACCAAACCAGTTGAATTGTCCATGATGTATGTTTGTATTTTCACAGCAGACCCTGATTCTGAACCATGCCTATAGAGTTTAGAAGGACACTACTATGTGGAGGAAGACAAAATAAGGTTGCAGGAGGTACTAGAGGAGTACAATGATCTGTTTAAGGTTCCTACAGGTTTACCTCCACATATGGATCATGACCACATAATAGTATTGAAGGAGGGCGCATCTCCTATCAATATCAGTCCATATAGATATCCCAACATTCAAAAAGAAGAAATTGAAAATATGGTTGATGAGATGATGACTGCTGGTGTAATTAGGGATAGTACCAGTCCCTATTCTTCACTAATTTTCATGGTGAAAAAGAAGTATCGAAGCTGGAGGATGTGTGTAGATTAGAGGGAACTTAATAGCCATATTGTTTAGGATAAGTTTCCAATCCCAGTTTGTAAGAACTACTTGACAAGCTACATGGTGCCAAGTTCTTTTCTAAGCTGGATTTTAGGTCAAAGTACCATCAAATCCGCATGTTTGAGGATGACATTTCTAAAACTGCTTTCAGAACTTATCAGGGCCATTTTGAGTTGTTAGTTATGCCATTTGGCCCTACCAATGCCCCATCTACTTTCCAGAGTTTGATGAACAAAATCTTTCAGCCCTACCTCAGAAAATTCATTCTTGTCTTCTTTGATGATATTCTAATTTACAGTGCCTCCTGACAAGATCATCTATAACATCTGAAGCTGGGTTTTAACGTTCTGAGATCTCACACACTGTTTATTAATAAAAGCAAGTGTGCATTTGGTGAAATTCAAGTTGACTATTTAGGTCACTTAATCTCTGCATTTGGTGTTGCTATGGATCCAGACAAGGTGAGTGCACTACTCACTTGGCCCATGCCCAAGACCATCAAAGCATTGAGAGGTTTCCTAGGTCTAACTGGCTACTACAGAAGGTTCATCAAGGGGTATGACACCATTGCCAAACCACTTACTGATTTGCTCAAAAAGGGAAATTTCATTTGGAATGATGCTGCTACCCAAGCTGTTGAAAAGCTGAAGGAACTTATTACTTTAGCTCTTGTTTTGGCACTACCAGACTACACTAAATAATTTGTAGTTGAAACTAATGATTCAGGAGATGGTATATGAGCATTATTGACAAAAGAAGGAAGGCCTATAGCCTTTTATAGTAAAGGGTTATCTGCTAAGAATAAAGCTCTATCTATCTATGAGAGAGAGCCACTGGCATTGGTGAGCTCAATGTAGAAATAGAGACCCTACTTGCTAGGAAGACCCTTTACTATCAAGACTGATCATCACAGTCTTAAGTACCTATTGGAGTAGAGAATCACCACCCCAAGTCAGCAGAAATGGTTGGTCAAATTACTGTGGTATGCTTACACCATATCTTACAAAAAGGGCAAGAAGATACTGTTACTGATGATTTTTCTAGGAGAGAGGATTCAATCCAGTTATATAGCATCTCTGGGTATCAGGTAGAGTTGTTGGATGAGGTCAAAAATTCTTGGCAAGTGGATCCTACACTAAATCTCTCATTGCTAAGTTGCAGTCTGGTTCACCTGTTAAGGCTCACTACAAGTGGCAAAATGGCATTCTGAGCAGGAAAGGCAAAATTATGGTAGGTGCTGATGAGAAACTGAGGAAGAAACTGGTAGCTTCCTATCATAGTAGTTCCATTGGAGGTCATTTAGGCATTTCAGCCACCTTGCATAGATTGAAGCAAGGTTTTTATTGGAAGAAGATGAAGCAGACTGTTTATGCTTTCATCAGAGAATAAGACACATTTCAGAGGTGCAAGCATGAGAATGTAGCTTATCCAGGTTTGTTGCAGCCCCTCCCCATTCCATCAATGGTATTGCAGGACATTTCTATGGATTTCATTGAAGGCCTACCCAAAGCTAGAGGCAAGGATGTCATTTATGTGGTCGTGGATAGGCTAAGTAAGGATGCACACTTCATTCCTTTAAGGCACCTGTACTCAGCCTTGGAAGTAGCCCAAGCCTTTATGGACAACATCTTTAAGCTACATGGCATGCCCAAGTCGATTATGGCAGACATGGATGTGGTTTTTATAAGTAAGTTTTGGAAGGAATTGTTCAAGCTTTAGAAGGTTGACCTGCTCACTTCTACTGCCTACCATCCCCAAATATACGGTCAAACAGAGGTGCTTAACAGATGTTTGGAGTGTTATCTCATGTGCATGACATTTGATAGACCAAAAGAGTGGCCTCAGTGGTTATCCCTGGCTGAATGGTGGTACAATACCTCCTATCACTCTGCCACAAAATGACTCCTTATGAGGTTGTATTTGGCCAGCACCTCTACCTCTACTCCCCTACATGTCCTTCGACTCTCAGCTAGAGGCTGTGGATAGAGGTTTACAAGCAAGAGAGGCTACTTTGAGAGCTGTGAAAGCTCACCTGCTCAAAGCTCAAGATAGGATGAAGGCTCATGTAGATAAAGGCAGAACTGACAGAACCTATGCAGTTGGGGATTTGGTATACGTTAAATTACAACCTTATAGGTAGCTTTCCTTGAAGGATCACTCTTTTCAAAAGCTTTTTGCTAAGTTTTATGGGTCGTTCCAGATCACTCACAAAGTTGGAGTTGTTGCCTACGCACTAGCCTTACCAACTCATTCAAAGATTCATCCTACCTTCCACATATCCCAGCTCAAGAAGAAGATTGGCAACCACCTAATTTCACCGGTCCTACCTACTGTTCATACTGAACATGGTTATGTTCTGATGGCTTCTGAAGCTATTTTGGATAGACGCCTAGCTCAAAAACATGGGCGTGCTACTACTCAAACACTTGTCAAATGGCTCAACACAGGACTAGAGGACAACACTTGGGAGGATCTACATGACTTCCAACTGAGATTTCCCCATTTCAATCCTTGAGGACAAGGATTGTTTGAAGAAGAGGGTAGTTGCTATGATTCATTTGTAATTAGAATTACATTTCATTGTAGCTTTCATTTTCGCATTTGCAGTTACAGCAATAGCAGCTGAGTTAGTTAAATCAGTTAGACACAGGCACGTGAGGGCACATGGCTTCCTAAAGTTAGTTGTAACCAACTTTTCCTCCCCAGATTCCCTCGCCTATATCAGTTGGAATTATTCCCAATTGTACACGTGATTTTACTGCTATTGATCAACAATATTTCTCTCCCTATCTCTCTCAATACTTTTCCAGTTCTTCGAGTGACTGTTCAAGAGCAGTTCGCTCAATTTTGCTCTTTAGGTCTCTCGATTCACTCTTCACTGTTGGAGATTGTATCAAGAATCCTTATGGTTGTGTACTCAAGAGATCACCTATTAAAATTGTGCAAATAACTTCTTAGTACATCAATATGTAAAGTGAGACAAGATACAATAAATTCTCTTCTCAATCCTCTTCTCGAATATAGTGGGGGCTTGATGCAACAAACTATCTTTTATGTTTTTGTTTCCGCATAAATGAGAGTAGAAGTTAGCACTTAAACCATACATATGGGTGATTGGAATATTTTTTGTCAATGGTCAATTTGGTGTCAATTTTTTTAAAAACAGACTAGCTTTTATTTCAATAATGATAAGTTAAATCAATTCTTTAAAAAATAATTAGCACTGTTCTAATATAAAAACAAACCAAACAAGTAACTGGAAAAGAAAAGAAAGACGAAAGAAATCTCGAGAGCTAGGGTATAACGTAGCAAAACTTGGTTATAACATATACCACTTTTAAATGAAGTTTCAAGAAGCACCAAAAGAGAGAAATGGGTCGATAATAATATCCCTACAGGCTACAGCCAATTATGAGATTAATACACCTAGCTCTAAATGGCAATTTTGGGTCTTAAACTGCCCCCTTACTCTAGTACTTACCCTTTAAATGAATGACATACTTAATTATTATCTGTACAATTTGGAATTTACTCCAAAACCAAAAAGAAATAAATAAGTACTATATATTGTATTCATAAATTAGTCACTTTGTTCAATAAAAACTTATAAAATAAACTCTTTACTATTTAAATGTATAGCTCCATTTGTTTCCTCTTTAGTTTCTCAAGAACTGTTTCAACACAAGGAAAGAAACAACACTAATCTTCTCCGCCACCAGCTATCACCGGCCACCGCCATCAACCACCGCTTACCACCGTCATGAAACAACAAGAAAATGCAAAAATGACTAAAGCTTTTGTTTCATGCTAGTGACCATCTTCACCACCACCATTAGTAGCTAGCTAGCGCCACCGTGTAGGGCGGAGCAAGGAGGAGGAGCTCATTATCTCCGGTAAGGAAGCTCAGAAAATAACTTTAATAAGTAGCATTTTCATTAGTAAATGTTTCATTAAAGATACTACACAAGAACTTTAAGTTTCACATGCATGGTAAAATTTTCAACTAGAGTTAGTGTGAGTTTGAAGCAAAACTCCATCAGCAAACAACAACCTCTTTAATCTTTCACATGCATGTTGTCTCCTAGAGTAAACTTTCAAACACCATTCTACTAGAATCCCATTTCTTGTTTTTCACTGTTTTCTCCATTTCCAAAAAAGCTCAATAATGGAGAAGAAAAACCACCATTTTCTCACCTCTTCTTCTTCAGCAACTTTCACTTCATGTTATTTCTTGTTTTTCTTCTTCTTTTGGGTAAGTTTGAGTCCAAAAACAGTAGTTTTAGTTAGCTCTGTTTCATCTGATGGACAAGCACTGCTTTCTCTTCTTAAAGCAGCTGACCCTTATACAAAATCATCATCTTCTGTGCTTTCTTCTTGGAATCCTTCAAGTTCAACTCCATGTTCTTGGCAAGGGATTACTTGTTCTCCTCAAGAAAGAGTTATTTCACTTTCTATCCCAAATACATTCCTCAATCTCTCTTATTTACCCTCTGAACTCTCTTCCCTTTCATCTCTGCAGCTTCTTAATCTTTCTTCTACTAATATCTCTGGCACTATTCCTCCCTCTTTTGGTTCTTTATCTCATCTTAGGCTTTTAGACCTTTCTTCTAATTCTATTTATGGGTCTATTCCCTCAGAACTTGGTGGGCTTACTTCACTTCAGTTCTTGTTCTTGAATTCAAATAGATTGACTGGTAAGATCCCACCTCAGTTTGCTAATCTTTCTTCACTAGAAATCCTTTGTCTTCAAGATAATCTCCTCAATGGGTCAATTCCATCACAGTTAGGGTCCTTGTTGTCACTCCAGCAGTTTAGGATTGGGGGAAATCCATATTTGACTGGTGAAATTCCTGCACAATTAGGCCTGCTCACCAATCTTACAATGTTTGGTGCCGCAGCCACCGGTCTTTCTGGTGTTATTCCACCCACATTTGGGAATTTGATCAATCTTCAAACACTGGCAATTTATGATACTGAGGTATTCGGTTCGATACCGCCTGAACTTGGGATGATTTCAGAACTTAGGTACTTGTATCTGCATATGAATAAGCTCACTGGTTCAATCCCTCCTCAGTTGGGTAAGTTACAAAAGCTTACTAGCTTGCTTTTATGGGGAAATTCATTAACTGGACCTATTCCGGCTGAGGTTTCGAATTGTTCATCCCTTGTGATTCTTGATGTTTCTGCAAATGAATTGTCCGGTGAAATTCCTGGTGACTTGGGGAAGCTATCGCTTCTTGAACAACTTCATTTGTCTGATAATGCATTTACTGGTTCCATACCGTGGCAGTTAAGTAACTGCACTAGCCTAACAGCTCTTCAGCTAGATAAGAACCAACTATCGGGGCAAATTCCGTGGCAAGTCGGTAAGTTAAAGTACTTGCAGAGTTTTTTCTTGTGGGGGAATTCGGTTTCAGGTACCATTCCGGCTGCTTTTGGAAACTGTACTGAGCTCTATGCGCTCGATCTTTCGAGGAACAAGCTCACCGGATCGATCCCTGAGGAGATATTTGATTTGAAGCAGCTGAGTAAATTGTTGCTTCTTGGAAACTCGTTAACTGGAAGATTGCCTCGAACTGTTGCGAGATGCCAGTCTCTGGTGAGGTTGAGGCTCGGCGAGAATCAGCTTTCAGGACCAATTCCTAAGGAGATCGGTCAATTGCAGAACCTCGTGTTTCTTGATTTGTACATGAACCATTTCTCTGGTGGCTTGCCATCTGAAATTGCCAACGTTACGGTTCTTGAGCTGTTGGATGTTCACAACAATTACCTAACCGGGGAAATACCAGACGAGATGGGAGAGCTTGTGAATTTAGAGCAGCTTGATCTGAGCAGGAACAGCTTCACTGGTGAGATCCCTTCAAGTTTTGGCAATCTCAGTTACTTGAACAAACTTATTCTCAGCAATAATCTGCTCACTGGTCAAATTCCAAAGTCTTTTAAGAACTTGCAGAAGTTAACTCTACTTGATTTGAGCTCGAATAGTTTTTCTGGTGAGATTCCATCTGAGCTTGGTTATGTCACAAGCTTAACAATCAGTTTGGATTTGAGCTCGAATCGTTTTACTGGTGAACTTCCTGAAACGTTGTCTGGTTTGACACAGTTGCAATCTCTTGATATTTCTCATAATTTGTTGAGTGGAAGGATCACAATTCTTAGCTTCCTGACCAGCCTTACTTCCCTGAATGTTTCGTACAACAATTTCTCGGGGCCTATTCCTGTCACACCGTTCTTTAGAACTCTTAATTCATATTCTTTTCTACAGAATCCAAAGCTCTGTCAATCAATTGATGGTTCTACTTGTTCTTCACATATAATGGGAAAGAATGGGTTGAAGTCAGCAAAAACCATAGCCTTAGTTGCGGTAATTCTGACTTCTGTAGCCATAGCAGTTGTGGCTACATGGATTATTGTGACGCGAAACCACATATATGTGTTTCAGAAGTCTCAAGGCATGTCAGCCTCCTCTGTCGGTGCAGAAGATTTTTCCTACCCATGGACTTTCATCCCCTTTCAAAAGTTCAATTTTACCATCGACAACATCTTGGATTGCTTGAAAGATGAAAACATCATTGGGAAGGGCTGTTCAGGTGTTGTTTATAAAGCAGAAATGCCTAATGGCGACGTGATTGCAGTGAAGAAGCTTTGGAAAACAAAGAAAGACGAGGAGCCAGTGGATTCTTTTGCTGCAGAAATTCAAATTCTCGGACATATTAGGCATCGGAACATAGTGAAGTTATTGGGATATTGTTCAAATAGGAGCGTTAAGCTTCTACTCTACAACTACATTTCAAATGGCAATCTTCACCAACTCTTGCAAAGTAACAGAAACTTGGACTGGGAAATTAGGTATAAAATTGCAGTTGGATCAGCTCAAGGCCTTGCTTATCTACACCATGACTGTGTTCCAGCCATTCTTCACAGAGATGTCAAGTGTAATAATATACTGCTCGACTCCAAGTTCGATGCTTATATAGCAGATTTTGGACTCGCAAAGCTAATGAATTCGCCAAACTATCACCACGCTATGTCCAGCGTAGCAGGCTCTTATGGATATATTGCTCCAGGTACATAATTTTTTACCTTCTGCTTCTCATCATAAACGTTGAATATATTCACCGGTCAGTCCATAAAAAATTACTTAACAAATACGTTGCACTTTGCATGTTGTGAACTGCGAACATTATAGAGAAGGCAAAATATATCATGATATTTTCGAAATGTTTGATTTACAAGTCATAGTTCGTGGAGTGTGACACAAATGCTTGTTAATTTTGCAGAATACGGATACACGCTGAATATAACAGAAAAGAGCGATGTCTATAGTTATGGAGTGGTGCTGCTGGAAATACTTAGTGGGCGTAGTGCTGTTGATTCTCAGATAGGTGATGGACTACACATCGTCGAGTGGGTAAAGAAGAAGATGGGAAGCTTTGAACCAGCTGTTACAGTTCTTGACGCTAAGCTACAAGGTTTACCGGATCAAATGGTGCAAGAAATGCTGCAAACGCTTGGAATAGCGATGTTCTGTGTGAACTCATCGCCAGCTGAAAGACCAACAATGAAAGAAGTGGTGGCACTTCTAATGGAAGTGAAGAGTTCACCTGAGGAATTTGGGAAAACTTCTCAGCCTCTAATAAAACAGTCCTCAACTCAAAGTTGATTAATTTTTGTTTTACTTTCTGTTTTTATCTTTGACTAAGAGGAGTAGGAATTAATTTTCTTTAATTCCCAAGATATTAGGTAGCAAGTCAACCTATTGTTGGAAGGAGAGGAAAGCTCTTGTTCCTAGTATTGGATAATGTCTTGGGATTCTCTGTACAGATTTCAGAAACATTGGTCTAGTTCATTTGCTTCTTCATTTCTTATCTATCCATTTTTATGCTGAGATTTTACTTTTTAGCTTAAACTGATTAAAGTTGCATCATATGAGATTATAATACACCATAGCTGAGAGGAATATTCAAAAGTGAAAAAGAAAACAAAAAGCAGAATACTCTGAAAACCAAGGATCACCACAATGCTCATGTAATGACTGTTGAAGCCTATTACTGCTAATGTCCTCTGTATCTTCAAGAACAGCAGTAAGCAGTTAACATAAAAATTAGGAACAAAAGATGGATAGAGTAATGCATGCATTAGATGCATGTTACGAGCTCGAATTCTGCCAGACAAAAGTTTGGTATTAAATAGTGAACGATAAAGGGGGACCAATTTTCGTACTATGCACCATAGATTTCTCGGTTATCAAATGTGATGTTTTATACGTCAATACCACACAAGAGGGGGGTGATTTTTGTGGTACCAATTTTCGCTTAACTTGATTATAGAAGGACCTGGTTCTTCTATGTGTTCCAACTACTACTGTCGCGGAATAATAACTACAGAAAATAAAGAACACAGAGATCTTACGTGAAAAACACCTGGCTCAAAAGGTGAAAAAACCACGACCTACCTTCCAGTAGGATTTTCCCAAACTCTCTACTAAAATCACTGAGCCAAAAACTGCATTTACAAAAACTCTTTTGTAAACCTAGGATTAACTCTAATCCCGTTGAGGCACACAACCTCAACTGTTGCGACAACTTCAAGTTAACTCTAACTTGAAAACTCTAAGTACCTAATACAATTGTTTCTAAATAAGCTGAAAGGTACAAAGTAAAATCATCTACTACAATTGAACTAGAATAAAAGATAGACACTTGGAACTGGTTCTTTTATCTGGTTCAAGTAGCTTCAGGATTGCACGCTTGAATCACACATAAATTGCTTGCAAAATTTCCTCGCTATTTTGCTCTCAATTCACGTTTAACTTCTGCTTGTGTGTGTTACCTGTAAAAGAGAACAACACTAATATTTAAGGAGTTAGCAATTAGAGATTGACTAGGATACAGACGCTACTCTTCCATGGTGGAAGAGTTCTAGTTGATCTCATACTCTAAATCTATTCTTTTCCTAAACCGTGTTCTCTTTGTATAAGGAGTCTTTCTCCTTATCCAATATGCAACCTTTTCGATCATGATCAGGAGATAATATTTCTGATATGTTAGGTTTATCTCCTTCACGTGCATCTCACATGTTTGAGTTGATCATAACTGTGCTTCACAAAATGGACCTGGTCCATGTCTGAGTTCCTTTGTCAGTCTTCAAAACTTCACCTTTACTTGGGTCAAAAAATTCCCCCTTTTTGATGATGACAAACTCTATGCTTCTCACTCACTTATGCCTTGTCAGAACTCAGCTTATTTATCAATACAAAATTAGAAAAATTTACTTATCATCAAGGACCAGGTTCATTAGGTTATAAACATCACTTATTTAGAATATACAAAGCACAATATCTCTTCCCTCTTTTGGCATCATCGAAAAGTTGCATAAACAAAGTATGAGTCCCAGAATTTTAACAATTACTTATGGCCACTGGGGCAACTGCAAGTGCAATCATGGATTAATCATCAGTAATCAAGCAAACATTTCAAACTATCAAGGAAATATTAACAATCAACAAGAGCAAAAATAGTAGATATCATTGATAGAAGATATGTTGCTACCACAATCCACAAAAAGAAAGCAAAAATTTTCAAAACATGAGCAAAAGAAAGAGAAATCCCTAATCTGGGTCACTGGTGGTACTAGACAGGTTCAGGAGATAAAGGCTAGAAGTCCTAAGCTTGGGGGAGCTAGAAGGTTGGTTTTGGGCTTGGAGAAGGTTCAGCATATTTTGAAGAATGCCATCATTCTTCTCCTTTTCCTTGGTGAGCTCAGTTCTGAGAGCATCCCTCTCATATTCAACCTTTGCTAAGCGAGCCTTCAGCCTAGCTATCTCAGCATCCTTGGCCCCACTTTCCTGAACTAGAGGCCTGACTTTACTATTGATAGGTGTCTTCTTGGATGAACCAGGTTCATTGGGAATGGCAGTGACTAGATAGTCACAAGCAATCAAAGTATTTATGCCAAAATGATCCTTGCTTGTGGCCATTTCCCACTTCTTCAGAGGCACCTTGCACCGATCCAGAACAGTAGTCAGAATAAATCCAGAAGGGGTGGCATGGGCCTTGGAGCCATTGATAACCCTGTCTAGTAGCTTGATGATGAATGCAGGCCAGTTGATTTGTCTTCCACTTTCAAGACACTCCATCAGAACTAAGTCCATATAGTTAGCAATGTGCCTTCTCTCCTGCCTGGGCAGTAGGCACTTGTTGATAAATTCAAACAGGACTTTGTGTTGTGGCTTCATTTCACTCTTGTGCATAAACTTGGCCTCATTCACTTCTTCAACATCACAGAATCTTCTAGTGATTTCAAGGGTAGAAGGAAGGGAATCCAGACTGGCCATCTTTGCCTAGTATAGTCATCATATCCCTCAGCAGGAATGTCAAGAATCTCACCCAGCTTCTCTGCATCGAAGGTCACCGGAACTCCTTTCACTTGGCTGGTAACTCTGCCATCCTTGACTTCTGCATTGGCCATGAATTCAATGATTTCATTTCTAGCTAGCCTTCCATCCATCTGAAGGACCATGTCCTTCCAGCCCTGAGCAGCTAGTGCATCAATCAATCGAACCATTCCTGNAGTTAACTGCACTTCTTTTCTTTTCACTTCAAATGATCAGACTAAGCTTTCCCTTCGTCTCTTTTCCTTAGCTAACAGTGAAGCGAATCTCTAAAAATGGGGTGAATTCTTATAAGATCTTCCTCTCTTCTCTTTTATTCTATTAGTTAGCTTGGATTGAGAAAGCACTTAGCCTGATGTGCGTGAAGCAGGTCAGCGGTAGCCTAAGAGTAAGTCAAAATTACGAGAAACTAGTTTCGCCATGGGCTTCGCATTATACATCAGGAAGATAGAGACTAGGGGTGTCAAATGAGTGGGTTGGGCTAATTTTGGGCGAGTCAAAATGGGCCAAGTCAATAAATGGGCGGGTCAAAACCAACTTAGGTGGTAAAATATCATGGTATAGCCAGTTTTCACACTGGTCAATGAAAAATAGCCAGCGTTTATCAAGTCAATGAAAAATAGTCACTATTTTGCTGAAACAGGGACCGGTCCAGTATAATATACAGGAGTTCTGGTGCATTTGTGTACGAACTCCAGCATATTATGCTGGACCGGTATACTTTGCTAACTCCTGTAAAATTTGCGGGAGACTGGAGCACTAGTGCTCCAAACTCCAGTATATTATACTGGACAATTATACTTGCTGGAACTCCCGTAAAATTTGCGGGAGTTCAAGCATACTTATGCTGGAACTCCCGTAAAATTTGCGGGCGTATTTTTCCGGATTTTGAACACTGTTTTCGCTCAGATTTAAAGTGGCTAAATTTCGATGACTTTTGAAACTTGGCTATTTTTCAAGGACCAATGGTAAATCTGGCTATTTTTGAATTTCTCCCAACTTAGGTTGAGATGAGTTAGATCAAGTTGGGTTAAATTTTGGGTCGTAGCCCAATCCACACAACTCTTACCATACTTCAATTAATGTGTATTGTTCTCTTATGAATTATTTAATTATCAAATAAACTTTTTTTCTTTTGTTATTGTCATATATAACGTATCAAACAAAAAAAATTATTTTAAAAGTATTTTAGCAAAGTTATCCGTAGATCAATTTGGACTAAAAATTAGTCCAACCTTAGATTTGGTGAAATAGGTTGGGTCAAGATATGTTGAGTTCAACAAATGGGCGGGTTGGGCGATCAAACGGGTTTGCGCTCAAATTGCCACCCTCTAATAGAGGCCATAGGCTTCGCATTATACATCCGGAAGTTTCTCCATCACCGCTAGAATACAAGCTCGAGGAGTAACAGAACACAAAAGTTGCTGTACATGCTAGCAACTAGTAACTGAAACACAACTAGAGATTAGACTCAGAAGATGTAAAAATTGCAGAAATACTATAAAAATGGGAAGTTTCGGTATCAATAAAGAGATAGGTAATGCAACCAAGAATGGCCAAAAAGAAATGATTAGCACATTCAAACTTGAATGTACCAAACTATGTCAAGGACTTAAAATTAGAACAAGCAGTGGGCACCTATGTATACAAATAGGTGGTACAAAATTATTACTAATATTATTTGGGAAATAGACTTCAATATGTTGATAACAACTTTGAGATATTCTGAATAGAAACGAACATCCAAACTCACCGTTCATACAAATTCACTTGCTCAATTAGGCAAAGAAAGGAAGAGGTTCATATCTAGGTCAATGAATAACATGTTTTAGGACTTTACTTAAAAGCATAACTGGCAAGCTGAATGCAGTTATTAAGATTTAGCGAGACAGAAGACAAGTGCCTTGGCAGGACTTCACAGGTTAAAATTTGAGTAGGTACAAGTAGCTTGTAGAGGTGAAATAGTTGAGCTCCTATGGTTATGCTGAAGGTTCTTCCCATATTTTATGACGCCAAGATTAACCCTGAAAAAAAAGAGATTATCATTTATCAGCTCATCCCTATCACAATGCACAAATGTGGAAAATCTTTGCTGCCTTTGATTCTCCAAGAACAAACACATCTGACAAGGCTTTTGCAGTTCTTACTAGTAATAATATAATTTATGTCAGGTAGTTTTGCTATTTTTTCCGTTATAGTTTTGCTAGTTTTTAATGCCAAGATACCTACCAAGAATCAGTAAATCAGACACCAATAAGGATTCTAGTTAAAACAGCTACAGTTATACATTTAAAATGAATATATCAGTCCCAAGGAAGCTCAGTTCAACAGAGCCAACCACAGATCGCCAGAGGCCAAAAGTAGGAGAATATGGTGAATTCTGCTCCTAGTAATTCATATAATCATTTTGAGCCAAGATAGAGAGGAAGAATATACCATTCTTCATTAGAAAGCAAGCATACCTGTTCAGATTGCTTGAGCACTCATGTATTTAATTTTTGATTTTGATAATCCTGTATTGCGTACATTTAATATGAGTACCCAGTAAGTGCATGGTAAATGAATGGTCAGGTTCTGTCTATTGCATTGTCTGCTAGTTGGCATTTTTTGAATGAAGTGCCAGGGAGTTGTTCTATATGCAACTAATGATTTCTTGACGCATCTGGTGAAATGAAATTGAAGCCGTAGCCTTGTAAGACAGTTTCAGACAAAAAGGACATGTCTTTTCCATCCGACAATGATCTTTCCAACTTATTACCAACTTCAACCAATACAGCAAGATTGGGTCATCTACCCATTACCACATACAGTAAACATCTTCTAACTGGGGCTTTCGCAAACACTAACGAAGGCAAGAGGAGGTTTATGGAAGTGCATTAGCAGACTATGGGAAGAATTTTTAGATTATACTGAATTGGAAGTTAGAAATGGACAAAGAGTCAAGTTTCGGACAGACTTATGGATAGGGGATGAGTGTCTGAAATCTAGATTCCCTAATTTGTTCTATTTTTCTGTTAACAGGGATGTTACCATCTCTGATTTCTACTCAGATACAGGTTGGCAGCTGGTTCTCAGAAGGAATTTGGATGATTAGGAAGTTGAGGATGTTTGCCAATTGCTGCAGCTAGTAGGACAGGTTGCAATTGATCATAACAAGGTGGATTTTTTGATTTGGACTGTCAGCAAGAATAGGACTTTCTCAGTGAAAAGTTGTTACAAGAGGTTGATAGAACAGTCAAATCACAGAGATAATAACTGGCCTTGGAAGATTATTTGGAAAACCAAAGCTCCAGCTAAGGTAGCTTGCTTTGGGTCGATAGCAGCCTGCGGAGCTTGTTTGACTCAGGATACTTTGCAGAAAAGAGGCTTCAGCCAGTGCAATAGGTGTTATCTATGTGAACAAGAGCAAGAATTAGTGACCCAACTCCTTCATTGCGACAAGGGGGGGTTGCTAAGATGGTAAGCACCCCCCACCTACAACTACAGGGTCGTGGGTTCGAGTCGCCAAAGGAGCAATAGCTCCAACAAAAGGATCAAAGGGGAATCAAATGGGGAGGGGAATTAAAAAAAAATCTCCTTCATAGCAGAGTATCTGGGCAATGCTTGGATCTATTATTTAGCATCTGTGGTGTTTCTTGGGTGATGCCTCAACCCGTGAGGGGCTTATCAGAAGCTTGGCAATCTCAAAGAGTACCTAGAAGGCTAAAACACAGGTGGAGAACCGTTCCATTGTTCATTTTAGGGACCTTATGGCTGGAACGAAACAGCGCTTGCTTTGAAGGGCATAGAAATCACATTATTAGAATTAAGAATATGTCTTCATAATCTGTAACTTTTGGTGCAAATGTAGTCAGTTAGGAAATCTGAATCATTATATGGAATTTCTGGAGGTGTTAGAAGGGGGAGAACAGTTTGCTGATGTTGTACTTTGGGATGTTTTTCTGTATCTTTTTATACCATCTTGGTACCTTATATATTGATTAGTATGAACTTCCCTGATATTTTTGTGAAATGGATATGACATGTGTAAATACTGTATCATATTCCATCCTAATTAATGGGAAGCCTACACCACCTTTTCCTGCTAAAAAAGGTCTCAGACAGGGGACCCTTTATCCCCTTTATGTTTGTTCTGGCAATGGATTATCTGTGTAGACTGCTAAAGACCCTGAAGAGTAATCCTGATTTCAACTACCATTCAAGATGTGAAAAATTAAGGGTGGTGCAGTTGGGTTTTGCTGATGATCTTTTACTCTTTTGCAGAGGAGATGTGGTATCAATCAAACTGCTCTATGATTGTTTTAAGAGTTCCTCTGCTGTCTCAGGATTGGTGGCCAATAAAAGTAAATGTTCCATTTATTTTGGAGGAGTACATCAATCAGTACAACATGAAGTGTTGGACTGGTTGGGTTTCACAAAAGGAAGTCTTCCTATAAAGTACCTAGGGGTTCCCCTTAGTACAAATAGGATATCTATTATGCAATGCCAGCCTTTGATAGATAAGATGTTGGGAAGAATAAACTCTTGGACATCAAAATTTCTTTCAATATGCTGGGAGAATGGAGCTGATCAAGAGTGTGCTATCCGCCATACAAACGTACTGGTCGCAGATTTTCATTCTTCCAAAGAAGGTGCTCAAACTTATAGAATCTATTTGCAGGAACTTCTTGTTGACCGGGGGGGGGGGGGGGGGGGCAGACCTATCTAAACGAGCATTGATAGCTTGGAAAAGGATCTGCTGGCCAAAAAGTGCAGGAGGATGGAATGTGATGAATATTGGATTGTGGAACCAAGCTGCTATTTGCAAATTGCTATGGCATTTGTGTCACAAAAAAGATAAGCTATGGGTGCACTGAGTTCACACATACTACATAAAAGGAAGGCAAGTTTGGGAAGTAGAACTGCAACAAGCTTCATGGGTGATAAGGAAGATTTTGAAGACAAAAAAGTTGCTGGAAAAGGTTGGCATAGGGAGAATTGACCTGATGAATATGCCCTCTTTTTTCATACAAAAAATGTATGTGCGATTGCGAGGAAATTATCAAAAGGTACCCTGGAGAAAGCTAATTTATAACAATGATGGGGCTCCAAGATGGATCTTTATACTGCAATTAACAATCCATGAAAGACTGAGCACTAGGGACAGACTAGCCAAATGGGGAGTGACTACTGACATACTCTGTCCTTTGTGTAGTGTGGAAAATGAGAGTACTGACCACCTCTTTTTTAGCTGTGCTTATTCTAAGAACGTCCGGGAAACAATGCTTCAACGGCAAGGAAGACAAGCAATGTGCTGGAAAAATAAAATAGCGTGGACAATATGCCAAGCCAAAGGGAACAGTCAAAGGGTGGCAATTTATAGAATGACGATGGCAGGATGTGTTTACTTTATATGGCAAGAAAGGAACAGAAGGATTTTCCAAGGACAACAAAGGCAAGAAGTTCAGATTATAAGGAAGCTCATTCAAGAAATATGCTGTAGAGGGAGGATGTAACCCAGGTTGACAAAGGCAACAGAGAACTTAAACTTCTATCCCTAAATGTACCAATGCTCAGAATCATGTAGAGATCTTGATGGATTGACGATGACATAGTCTTTGTCCAGAATTGGGGCTGTATGTCCAATACTGGACTTTTTCAAATTTTCCAGTTTTCTGGCTGCTGTAATACTTCCAGTTTTGGTATATAAAATTTTAATTACCAAAAAAAATAAAAAAATTTACCTTATCAAAAAAAAATCAGATGCTTCATTTTTAGCAGGAAAGGTTTTACCAAACTTTAAGTTCTGTCCATACTATTGTCAGTTAGGTCTATTAATGAAAAAATGTTTACACTTGCGACAAGTTGTGAGCTTTAGTTGAGAGTGGAGCAGACTCTTGTCAAACTTGACAATCAATGAAATGAAGCATGTTCAAAGAAGAAAGTTCCTCCACTTCTATATACAGATGGTAAATACAACTTCTTTTTTTGGTAAGTAGAGATGGTACATACAAATTGGTAGACATATAAGCAACACTTCATGATATGAACTAGAGCTTGTATCCTAACTCATAACAGCTTCGTAAAATTACTCTATATCAAATTCATAGTGAATAGGAATATGCAATGCAAATTAATCTACCGGAAAAAGCCTCAGAAAAGCAAATCTTACAACATAACAATCAGACTACAAAATCTTTTAATTCAAGCTAACAAGTCAGACACAATTATACAGTTAAACCTGATTCCAATCATAAGCATTTGCATTGCATGGAAGTTATTAGTATACTCGATCAAATGAAATAAATTCTTTAAAAAATAAACAGCAAATAAAACATACCATTCACTCATTCAATTGCTCAAGCTCAGCCTTCAATTGCTCAATCTTAAGCCCCATAGACCTCTGAATCACTCCTTTTTCACTCTCTGACAGCTTTTCCAACAGCCCATAATACAAGTCAAAAACTTCCTTAACAGCAGCACGTGCACATTCAGCTTCTTCGTTAAAATACACAGTCTCTTTGGATTCCATAGCTGATTCTATCTCCTCTCTTGCCTCCGCAAACTTGAGGTTAATTTTATCAACTTCTTTATCAGTGTCAACACTGTATTTCCTTACATTCTGCGAAATTATGAACTGGGTCGATGAATTTGACCTCGTTGGACCAAGAAAATGTCTGGTCTTTGTGGGGCTTAAGGATGTAATTGGGTCAGATGTAAGAGTTGTTAAGGAAAAAGACGATTTGGGTATCGTTGATTTCTCAAAAGGGTGTCTGAAAAGCGATTTACAGAGAGAGATTGATGAACGTCGATGCATTTTGATTGAGAGAGCGAGCAAGAACGCAAAGGAAATGGTTGCTGTGTTGGCAGAAAATGAAAAACCCTTCCTTTACTGTTCTTGATGGGGTGGCTAAACCGGATCTAGTGATTTTTAATGGGCTGAAAAAGAATTTGGGCTGTGACCCCTAAGTTGAAGGGGGAAGTGCACAGTTAGCCACTAATAAAATATGTATTTACTTTTAAGTTATTGTTTAAAATATTTTTAGTCTTTAGTCACTGTTTTAATAAACTTTACCCGCTCGGAGGAAAATACCCTTCTGCTCATAAAGTTCAGGACCAAGTGTCCTTAACTTATGAGCTTGTTACTGTAAGTTCAGGACTAACAGTCCTTAATTTATGAGCTTGTACGTCTAAGTTTAGGACTACTTGTCCTTAACTTTTGAATTTGTAACTCTAAGTTCAGGACTACATGTCCTTAACTTTTGAACTTGGAACTCGAAGTTCAGGACTACCTGTCCTTAATTTCTGTGCTTGTAACTCTAAGTTAAGGACCAAGTGTCCTTAATTTTTGAACTTCCAACTCTAAGTTCAGGACCAAGTGTCCTTAACTTATGAGCTTGTTACTGTAAGTTCCGGACTAGCTGTCCTTAATTTATCAGCTTGTAAGTCTAAGTTAAGGACTACCTGTCCTTAGTTTTTGAGCTTGTAACTCTAAGTTCAGGACTATATGTCCTTAATTTTTGAACTTGTAACTTTAAGTTCAGAACTACATGTCCTTATTTTTTGAACTTGGAACTAATGCTGCACTGTGGGCCGGGCCTGGCCCGGGACCGGATGGGTAGTTTGGCTAGGCACATACAAACACACCCTAGAGATAAAGTTAAATATTTACAAATGAAAGCACAGCAAGAGGGGACAAGTGTAGATACTGCGGTTAACCCTAGTACATGTTCAAATCTAGTTCAACCAGGAATTAACACTGTGACCGGTGGTATTTTATATTACGATCCTAATAAAGATCGTGAAGAATTAGCAAAGATGGTTACCGTTATGTGCTTACCCTATACTTTTCCTTCTAACCCTAATTTTGTGCATTATATTAGAAAAGCTTTTAATCCTACTTATAAAGGTTGGCCTCGTGCAACAGTTAAGAGCGATATTTATAAATATAAACATGAGTATGAATAATATTTGCGGTATTTATTTACTCATATAACTAATCGGATTTCTATTACTACTGATATTGGTAGAAGTAATAATAACTGTGATTATCTAACTGTTACAAGTCATTGGATAGATGAGGAGTGGATAATGCAAAAACACATTATTGCTTATAGAATAATTAATTCACGTCACACAGGTAAGTTTATGGTGTAACTTGTACTTTGGCACATCTTTTTTAGTTTTTTTTCTCCTTTTAATGGTGGTATTAGCACCTTGTTGTGCTCATTCCATTGGGGGGAAGAAGACTAAGAAAGATATGCCATTTTTGGTAATAAAAATTATAAGACATTCCCTTGAATATCTCTTTGCAATATTTTTTTGTCTTTAACTTGCAATTCTTTATAAGCTATAATATATATACATAACATACTATATATACTACAAGAAATTATATAAGAAAATATATATACATAACATACTATATATACTATATATATATATATATATATATATATATACATACATATATATATACTAACATATATACTAACATACTATATATACTTCAAGAAATTATATAAGGAAATATATATACATAACATACTAACACACTACAAACACTACAAGAAATTATATTTGGAAATATATATACATAACATACTATATATAGTATAGTATACTATATATACTATATACTATATATATATAGATATATATACTAACATACTATATATACTACAAAACATTACAAGATTTTTCAAAAGGAGGGCCCCACCCCCAATGACCATTGCCAACGGTCATATTGCGCAAATAGCCTATTTTTTTATTTTTTTTTTTCTTTTTCAATTTACAAAACTAACCTTCTCTAAAACTATAAATACCCCCCTCCCTCTTCTTCATTTCAATACTCAATACTCATTTCTCAATCTAAATTTCTCTCAATCTCTCAATCTCCAATTTTCAAGGCTTCAAGTCTCAATCTCAAATTTCAAGTTAAATCATGCCTCGTTCGGAAAGAGTGCGCTTATTTGTTTCGCAACACTTTGAAGTGCTTGAAGAAAATGAAGAAGGCCAAATATTAAAGTGCAAGAACTGTGGAAGAGTCTTAAATTTTCGTTCAGGGTGTACCACAGGCATTTTAAGGAGGCATATAAAGTATTGTCTTGAGCGTATTTATCCGAAAATTCGTCTTTAAGATTTTTCGACAATTTGTGTTATTTTAAAATTATTAGACGTATTTATGCTTAATGTTTTACTTTGTTATTAATTTTTTATGCATGATAATTTTGTTTTACTATTGTTTTGTTATTTTACTTTTTCTTCAAGCACTTTAATAATTAGGTTTCTATATTATATATACTAGATATATTTATATAGCCATGTATAAGAGCAATTTATATTAGTATATACATATATGGTTTACAAGAAATTGCCTTAAACAAAAAAAATTAAAAAAAAATAGCCCGAAAATAAAAAAGCCCGTTAGGCCCGTATGGGCCCGTGAGCCCGGCCCATTTAGCCCATGACCATGTGGGCTTAGGCCCGTCATGGGCTCGTTCCACCCGTTGAGCCCATGAAGCCCGGGACCGTGAAGCCCGGGACCGCTAAGCCCAGACCCGTTTAGCCCGGCCCATTTAGCCCCTTTAGGCCCGGGCCCGGCCCAGAATACAGCCTTTCTTGGAACTCTAAGTTCAGGACCAACTGTGAATTGAGTATAAATATTGTTTATACTCAGAAATAAACAATGTTTGATGCATTGTTAAAAAGCAAGTTTTACACCAAATGGTAAGTATCAGATGTTAATTTTGCAATAAAATTAAGTTTCAAAGAAACATGATATGCATTGCTCGTTTTTGTTTATGTGTGTGTGTGTTTGTTTGTCTGGTGTAGCAAGTCTGTGATCCAAAACAAAAATGCAAGTTGTAAAACCAAGAAACCAGAGCCAATGTATTCGATGCAGATAGAAAAGTAAGGGTTTGGGAAGAAAAGCAATGGAAGAAAGGGTAAAAATATCTTTTCATATTAATTTTAATAGAGTAGTGACTATTTTTGCTCAACATTAAAATTGCTGGATAAAAAATAAATACCACCTTAAATAGTGGCTACCCCACGCCATTTTGACAAAACTAAACAAGAAAGGCCCATGTAGGCACTTGCAATTTTGTAAATGTATAAGTGTTAGTCGCTCCCAAAAATAATAATAGCCGATAAATATGTGTGTGTATGTGTATATATATATATATAATTTTTGACCAGCGAATGCAATTAGTTTCAGCTGACCGGCTAATTTTAAGTTTTGCCATGCATTTTTGGAAATAATGTGGTAATCTTAGTAGGGTTCGGACAATATCTGGATACACATTTGGCCACTTGATTAAAACTATTTACATATGTTAGCCAATATATATTAATACAATAATTATACATCTACCAACTATTTATATGGGTGGGCGGCTATACAATGTAAAAATCCAAATAATGTACTTGAAGAAACATGAAAAGTTGAAAATCAGTAAAGTACCCCTTAAACAAGCCTTCTAATTATGTACTATTTGCAAATATGGTCAAATGGGTAATTTGAATGTCCCCGAAGGGACAATCCAAATGGATAACCGAGTGGATTTGATTGAATTTGTAACTATAGTTCAAATTATCAGATTGTTTTTGCTATGGAGAATTACATATATACCCTCTCGCATAAGACAGCATGCAGCATTTGACACACGTGTTCGAGATCAAAAGTAAAATTGGATCAGGTAGAAGTGATTAGCCACATACATTTTCACTTGCATAATGATGATCTTTCCAGCAGGTAAGTTAATTTATTTAAACATTTAGCAGAAGTTGACAAATAGGACTTCTTCATATTCTTTGTTAGTAGTATTTATTTTGAGAAACTGGATATGTTTAACTGAACCCACAACTAAGCCACCAAAACCACTTCACTTTATTAACTATTGTAACAAACTATTGCTTCAAATCTTGGACCAAACTACAAATTATGCAACTAATCTCTAAACTCAACAACCCCGATTTCATCCTTGCAATTTATAAAAGCACATACCCTTAGATTATACCAGTCGTCCAACTTAGAAACAAATTACAAGGAAAGGGAGAACCAATACATCTCGCGCTACCTACTAGAAAAAATCCCATCAAGATAGATTGAATCGTATTTCATGGCTCGCGCACTAGTACTCTTGGACAACAAGTTCACTAGCCTATGTCAACTAGTTGCAAGCCATTCGAGGAAATGGAAGCGCAAATGGAGAGCATGTTATGGCTATGGTGATGAACATGACCCTGTTATTCAACTAAATAATGAAGAGATTGATCAGAGTTACTATTTTGGAGAAGTTGATCCAAACACACGCAGTGGTGAAGTCTCTTCAATATGGAAGAAGAATATAATCATGGGAGGAAAATGCCAGCTTCCTGAATTTTCTGGTGTCATAATTTATGATACTGCTGGGAATTTAGTTAATCCCAAAACTCCACGCCCTCTTGCACTTCCATGGAAAGAATAACGTTCCTTCCATTCATAAAAAAGGATTAATATTGTTTCCTAATATTTATGTACTGGCTGTTTATTTCCTTCTTTTCATTGTTCTTAAATCTATTGAGAACCAAGTGATTTAGTAAATGATGTACTCTCTCTCAACGTTTATAACTTGCCTAACTTAATGCCAATGTATCCTGAAAATTAAATATACTGAACTCAAAGTATATTTTACAAGACGGGGAAGAAAAGAATTTCTTATTTACTACAAATGAAAAGTAAGAACTAAGGCAAAGTGGTTCATATGCCTAAAGGAAACAAAATGTCTTATCAGTAATTCAATAGTCAATATTTTCTAAGTTCATCCAGTGTTTGTCCAATAGAACAATCTGTGTCAGTCAAAACGAATCAGAAAACTGAAATGTCGTTGAGTTCTAATAATAGTTACCTAGTAAAATACAAATTACTAACCATACAGGCGCGCGCACAAAAAAAAAAACCATAGAGACAAGAAATTGATGGACAAAGTTTGCAAAAACTATTCAATTCTTAGGTACTGGAGAGGAGCCACACACTGAATATGCAGGTGTAGGTAACTGGTGAATGCCACACGAGGGCGAGGGGCGGGGGCAGGGGCAGGGCAGGGCCCGGGGTAAAGGAAAAAATGCTTGGAACTGAACCTTTGCAGTCCCTCTGATTCATAATAAGGAAACTGGCACCTCTTCATCAGCAAAAGGTTGAACGTATCCAACAAATCAAGAAATTTCCTTGGATGGAACAATTATTTGTGGCCAAAGAAATCAACTGTACATCTCAGGTTTCAGGACTCCCACGTAGGGTAAGTTCCTATAAAGCTCAGCAAAATCTAATCCATAGCCAACCACAAAATAATCTGGACACTGCATGCAAATTAAATGAAGAATGATAAATAAAAGGTAACTTACTTGCACCAATATTTCCAGTGCGGAATAGAAAGTTATAATTAACATTTACAAATAGAAGGGGAGCCTTGGAGCAACGGTAAAAGTTGTCTCCATGTGACCTATAGGTCACGCGTTCGAGCCGTGGTAGCAGCCACTAATACTTGTGGTAAATTAGGTTGTCTACACCACATCCTTTGGGGTGTGATCCTTTCCCCGACCCTACGTGAATGCGGAATGCCTTGTACACCGGGCCGGGCGACCCTTTTTTAACATTTACAAATAGAAGAATGGAGTTTCGGTTAATCTTCTAAAGGGGGAGTAGGTAGGAGCTATCCAAATACAAGCTACTACATCTTTCTTTCTAGACATGCTGTTGTTATAGGCTGATTATCCATCAAAAAGTAGCAACGAGCCATCTCTAATCTATTGTAATGCGATATTTCAATATTTGATTTGCCAATAGTATCTTGCTGTGATATCAGTTAGCGACATGCAGAGAAATCTCATATTCTCAATTTAATTATTGGGCAAAAAAGAGCTAAAAATGCTACTATCGTTTTAGACAACCAATAGTTTTTCTCTATTGCATAAATGGTCATTAACCGGTGTAGTAAACCAACCTCTTTGTAATGACCAATTACTGGCTGCTATAACAATGAATAATTTCAAGTCTTCTCATGCGTAAGGGACGTATTAAGAAAGCACATAAACCTTAGAAGCATATATCAAATACTTGCCAATTTTACAGCATGGACAAGAAATTTCAGGTGGAGGGTGATTAATCTTACAAGCCTACATCAAAATAATCAATTCCTTTTCATGATTAAGAGTTGACTGAAAGGTTCTCGAAATATGCTTTCCCCCCCCCCCCCCCCCCCAAAATGCTTTAGCTCTTTAGATTAGGCAGGAGATTGCTACAGCTCTCCCCTTCTCCTTTTACTTTGTTTATTTTCTGTTGGAGAGTCCGGGAAGCAGAACTCTATGATAAAAGAAGCACCGTCTTTTTTTCCCCTACTAGACAAGATAAAGCAAAGAGAATGTTAGAGATTACCTCAAAACCACGGTAGAACTTCCCTTCTCCCACAAGTTCAAAATTAACCTTCCTCTTTGATGGTTTATCAAGGAGAGTGCACACCGATATGGAGGATGCCCCTTTAGATTTCAAGTGTGCAATTAGGCAGGATAACGTGTTTCCTGTATCCACAATGTCCTCAACCTGGAGAAATGTCAGAAGAGGGATGATTATCAGCTCAAATTCAACATGTTTCAAAAAAAAAAAAATAATTACTCAAATAAAATGTCAGTATGCTGATATGCAGGTTCATGGTAGACATGGTCACTGACATAATTTTACAACTTAAACACAGGATTCACGAGTGCAACCGATAAGATAAGGTTAAGCTGAAAGAATCTTCATGCTCCAAGCACGTAACTAAAATTCTATATATTGCGACCAAATCACACACAACACAAGCTAGTGGTTCACTTATAAATCAAAAAATTGAGGAAGGGAATAGCAGCAGTTATGACGGCAATAGATGGGGGGGACACGACAAATTAACAAGCCAAGATACTTGGAGAATAAAAGCTCGACCAAGAGGACCCTAATACACACTTTGGCAGGATCTCCCCTAAATCCTAAATGGTAGCAAGATATTCTACCGGAAAACATGTAGCTTATGTTTAACTAAGATGTACACGTGATCTTTTGTCACATCATATATGCAACATCTCTAATGTAAAGAGACTTAAAAATCCAGTCACAAAAAGCAATTTTCTTGCTTCCCCCTAGTTATAAACAATCTTTCTGTACGTGCACCCACATCAGGCAATTTCCATCTTCTACCTTTCCAGCAAAAATGTGTAAATGGAGAAATGCTTAAGGTGTGTTTGGTATGATGGAAAATATCTTTCAGAAAGCACTTTCAAGAAGAAACTTTGTCTCACTATCCAACCCTCTAATGTTTAGAACTATTTCAAATGGACATGATAAGAGAAAAACATAAGCGAAGAAAGTCATCTTTCACTCTTTTATGGAAAATATTTTCAAGACAGATATCTTTTGGTGTTTGGTGGCCAGAAAATGTTGGATTCATACCAAACACACCCTTAGTCTTGCAAAGATTTCCGTAAAGCGACACAAAAATACTTTTATAAATTACAACAGTTTGAATTAAGATGTACAAAATTTCAGCTGCTAGAACTGAAAAATTAGTATAACCAGTGAATAAAGATTGCATTTTTAATTATCTCAATTGCACGTATATATATATCTCAAACTGATGAACCCTAACATACCAAAAAAGGGAAATCTTCCAAACACTATAATTAACAAATTCATACCAAAATCACATGCTTTCCAGTAACATCAATTTTCAAGTCGCAAGAAATCTTGGGTTTGCCATTGGATACAGTACCAGAGCCGTACGATTCAACCCGAACAAAATCAACGGAAATGGGAAGTTTGATTTTGCGAACAAGGTCAGCTAGGAACAGAAAAGCACCAGTGGCAACGCCCACAGCGACCGGAGCGGATTTACAAGAAGAAAAGTTGAGGGTAATTTGGGAAGCAAGTTCAGAAACTCGTTGAGAAATTTGCTGCTCTGTCCATAAAATTTTTTCAATATGATCCTCCAAATTGGTAGCCATTGATACCTTGGGGACAGAATCAGCGATAGAATCAATGAAGGAATATTCCACAATAGAATCAGCAATAGAAATGCCTGCAACTTTATTGCTGGGGATAGGGTTTAAGGGCCTTATGATAGAGTTTTTAAATGGAATTTTTACTTGATGATACTTTAGCTATTTTAAATAAATATTCTTTTAAAAAATTATATTTCATAGCTACTTTTTAATTTTTATAGCCAAATATTTGTTTATGCTCACCTCTTACCCTTAAGCCATAAAATACGCTTTGTGTTATTTTTCTCTCTCATTCTTTCAAATTTTTCCCCATCCTCTCTCTCTCAACACCAGTTTTCTCCATGAATACAACCATGATTCTCCACTGATTCATATCCATTGTCGAACGAAATTTTAATTGTCAGTGGTACGGGGCTCTGAATCAATGTCGAAATCAAGCCCTAGAGAGACATATGGAGAGTCTTTGAAAGGTAAATTTGGGCTGAACAAAAATGGCGGCTATGCTAAACAAATCCTCTTTCATTGGTGAAAGTATTTAAAACCAGTAAAAAGAAAAAGATTAAACTCTCCACTCTTTTTTACTAGTAGGAAAGTTTCCTTTTATTTCTCCACTTTCTCTCCATTAATGCCAATCCTCTTTCGTATCAATGTCGAAATCTGACATAGAGTAAATTGGGGCTGACAATGGAGGTTCGAAATTTGCTATCGACGAGATGACATAAGGTTATTCTTGAACAAAGACGACGGAGTTTGGGGCTGAGCAACTTGAAGAGTCTGTTACCTTTTTTCTTCGTTGTATTTCAATGTATCTCGCTGTATTCTATGTATTTCATTGTATTCATTGTCTTTTTTTTTATTGTACTTCAATGTATCTCGCTGTATCCATGTATTTCATTGTATTCACTATCTCATTATATTCCATGAATGTATTCATATGTTTTTTAATTAATAATTTATGTATTCAGATTTATAATTGAGTTTGTTGAGTTATATTAGAATTCTATTTGTGTTAATTGATTCACTTTTCGTTTAACAGCTGAATTGACCACGATTTACGCTATTTACGTTACTGTATTCACAAATACATATCGTGAATGCAGTCGAATACAATAATTGCCTAGCTGTACTCCCCTGTTTCACGCCGAGTTTTGCTACTGTATTCATGAATACAATAGCTTAAATACATCGAATACACTCTAGCAAAACTGAAAACATAGCTATAGGAAGTAATATAGTAAATGGTTGCTACAGCTAGCTAATAACCACTAAACAATAGTAGTTTGTGAAAATTTCTCTTCTTAAATTACTTCATATGTAACACATTGATTATTAAATATTCTCTAATTGTCCTTTTTATTTTAGATTTGGTTTGAAAATATGTTTTTGTATTAATTTTAGTTTTTGGTAACCAAATTGTAGAAATTTTCTTTGAAAACAAAGTTATTGAAGTTCATGTCTAGTAATCACGACAGACCAAGAAACTAATTTCGGGTAAATACCAACATCCAAAGAATAAAGAACCATTTAGACCCATTCACTTTATACTGATATTTGCATATATTTTATATTTCTAAAAAAACATCCTATCCTAACGCAGTTAACTTTTCAGAACAAATATAGAAACATAATTTTTTTTTAGAATATGCAAGAAAACAGTTTTAAAATAAACTTTTTGTAAAAATGACATCTAACAACATCAGTCCCTTTCCATATAACTCTAATATCTCACTACTGTTTCAAAAAATTATGTACTAAAAACGGAGTGTTGAGTAGCTAGCAAAAATAGGAGAAACAGATTAGAACATGCGAAAAAATGGGTGTTGCATGAACATTAGAAGTTGGCTTTGTTGAAAATTGTTATCACATTGGAAGAAATAGAAGAATTATGTAAAAATATGTCATCACTTCTGGGAAGATTTGGACGAGGTGGTGCGTGATATTCCATTCACCGAGATGCTATTCCTAGGAAGTGATTTTAATGGCCACGTCAGGATGACTTCTAGGGTTATGACAATGTGCATGTCGGCTTTGATTTTGATGATAGAAACGAAGGAGGAACTAAGTTGTTGGATTTGCTAAGGCTTTTAATTTGGTGATAGCTAACTCGAGGGAGGAGCACTTGGTCACATTTTATAGTACGGTGGCCAGGGCCCAAATTAGAAAGAGTGATAGAGGTTTATGCACGGATTGCAAGGTTATCCCGAGCGAGAACCTCATGACCCAACATAGGCTCTTGGTAATGAATTTAGACATTAGGAAAAAGAGGATCGTGTATGATCAACCTAAGATCAAGTGAGAAGCCTTGACTAAGGACAAAGCTCGGGAGTTGGAGGAGAAGTTGTCAGTAATGGGAGCTTGGAGGAGTAGCGGAAACACGAGAAGTATGTGGACCACGATAGCGAATTGCATTAGAGAAGCAGCTAGAGAGGTATTAGGGATCTCGGAGGGCTACACTAGTGGGCATAAAGGGGAATAGTGGTAGAAGGGAGAGGTCCAAGAAAAAGTGAAAGTCAAGAAAGCAACTGTTGCACCCTATTTTACCCAGATTAAGATAGGATTCACCGTAATGGAAATGAGATTCTAGATAAGGATTCAAATTTATTTTAAGAGGAAAGGGTGAGACGTCACTTAAAAGTTAAAATCTATCTAAGAATAGTTCGTTAAACTTAGTCTAAAAGATAGCGATAATAGTCTATATTCGAATTACTTGTCCATTAAAGTGTAGGTTAAAACCTATAAGTTCATTTAGAAGATCTATATATTTAAGATCTATGTAATTTGAACTATTCTTTCTTCTTTTTTTTTTTAATAATAAATATACTTTACATAAAAGGTTCAAAACTACCTCTAAATAGGTTTACCCTCAATTAAAATTTGGCATCAAGAGTGCCCCTGCGGCGACCTAAAGGGGTCATTTCTGCCCTACTTTACTAACGGACGCTATTTTTGAATTTTTATTTCTAAAAAGTATTTTACTTAAAAATCTACCTAGCGTACCCACCCCACCCCCACCTCACCCCTCTTTTCTTTCCTAAAAAGGGTAAAAAATTGCTCATGAACTAACGAAATGGGACAATTATAACTCTCCCTAGCCCTTTATTTTAGTTTTTTTTCTCCCCTTCATTTTCTTTCCTTCTTCCTCTCCTTTCAACCTCCATCGAAGAACCTCACCTAAACCTCCCAAAGAATTCCAAGCCAACAAAAATTGTATTTTTATCTCCTATTTTTTTTTTCCTTTCTCCTTCTTCTTCCTCTCTTTTCAACCTCCATTGTGAGTGAATGTACGTATATTTTTATTTGCATGTATTACAGATAAAATAGATTGGTTCTCTTTGATATAATCTCTTAAACTCTAACTGTCACGACCCAAAAATCATAACTAATCGTGGTGGTGCCTAACTCACTCGCTAAGCACGCTAAGATAACAACAACGAAACGTAATAACAGAAATAGCAAGGAAATAGCACGAGTGCGGACATACCCTGAAACTTTAGGTGAAATCCATTTTTGGATCACTTTTTTCGGGGTTAATATGACCTTCTTTCCTATGAATTTCTTAGGGATTTCAGGTAATGCCAATAACATGACTAGCTGTGTCAAAATACAAGAAAAACCACGAAATTGGTGATACAATGTCATGAGCTCTAATCAAAAGTATAAGTCTGAAACACAAAATAATGATATTGTCTGAATAGAAATAACAGTTTAAAAGGAAAAAGAGATGCCAAGACTGCGGTTGGGATGCAACTCTATGACGAGCATAAAACACACACTTAAATTGTGCTCGCTAGTCAAAGGTAGTATAGTATAATATCGTGTCCACAGGTATTAGATTTAAACAATATTCTCGTATTTTCTAGTTTGATTGCTATTCAGGAGTATCAACAGTTGAGATTTATATGATTAATAATAAAAATTAACTAAGAATCTAAAATCTATAGCTATTGACTAGTGACTATCGAAACAAGGAATAAGCAATTAAGGTTATCGGTGGGAGAGGATAGAGTTTTGGCGGAATAAGTGCAAGATAATTGTTCGGGATTTAACTCTAGATAATTCACTTCCAATTTCAAGTGAGTCTCTCGAATTCACTCTATTATTAGTTCAAACGTTCAGCAAATACTCCTCCCTCGATTAAATCTTAACCTCATGAGATGAACCAATTTAAGCACTGTGAAGATATGCAAGAATGCGTAGTAGATCGGTCTTTAGAGAAACCTCTTTCGATTATTTTCCTAATTAGGTTTAATCAACGATTCAACTGGCCTCTTTCGATATCACAAGTTATGCCTCTTTCGATTACAAGAACAAGTGAATATAGATACAACAATTAAATCTTCCAAAACGATTCAAATACATAAAAATGGAGTTATAATCCACAAACAATCATCAAATCCATCAAAACCCAAAAGGAACTACTCCATAGACATGGAGAAGTTCTTCGCAAATGTAACTAAAATATAGGAAAACATAAATTCAATCCAAACTCGGATCTTGAGTGAGGAAGGAATAATGAAATCCTTGTGCTTGTGTTCTTCCAACTCATCCTTAGCCTCCAGGTCGAAATTGTGTCAAAAGTCCCGAAAATGGTATTTTCCCGTGTATTTAAGCCACCCCCCAATAAACCCCGGTCGAAATTATCCTTTTTAGCGGAAATGGGAAGTCACTCTAACATTTTTGTGCCCCCGCACCGCGCCATGCGGCACGCTTGTGAGGAATTATAGAACAATTCCAAAAATCATTTCTGGCCATATTTTGCACTGCCGTGCCGCGTCGTGCCTCACGGATGTGCATTTTGTCGCAGTAATAGGGAAGTACAGAGCCCTTGCAGATTATATATTTGTTGTTGTTTTGTGTTGTCACGCCGCACAATGCGACGCATGCAGCGTCACCCACTCAATTCTTTTGCTGCCTCTTTTATTTTTCTCCAATAATGAAGACTAAGCAACCACTTTATTCGATCACGCGGTAGGAATAAAGTAACTTTTCTAAGGAATTCACCTCAAATACAATCAATTGTATTTCTTTCCAAAGGCATGACTTGCCTCCGCCATAGTTTTGGCCTTTGAACGTTTTGCTCATTTTTCCATACATAATCGATCCTCGAACATGATCCCGACTTAATTGCTTGAGTTTCTACTTAGACTTCAAAACTTCAAATAGCTCGAATTAGCTCCACAACATCTACTTAACTCGGAAATTACTCCTAGATGGCATAAAACACAAATTAAGTTCAAAACACTACTAATTAAAGTTCACACACAAGTAAAGTGTGGTGAATTAGAGTGCAATTACCGATTAAAACACGGGATTATAGCCTACCATCAACACCCCACACTTAAACCATTGCTCGTCCTCGAGCAACCAAACTACACTTCACATAGACACGACCTTTTTAAACAACTCTCCTAACTCATCACACCAAGAATAATAAAAACATATTAAGCACAATACCGTAACATCCCCGCCTCAAGATTTGACTCAAAAACACCACACATTTTTCACAACCCCCTCACTTACTCTAATACAGAGATCAACGACATTACCTTTCCTTCGTGAATCAAGTTCCTTCACACAACAATAGAGAGTAGTTCCACATATAATAAAATTTAAGAATAATTAGGAACTTGAGATTAGAAAGAATTCACTCACTCTCATAAGTGACATTCTTGTGACACAAAAGACGTACCATAAGCTTACCCATAATGTACTACTTTACTAATTGAGCTTATTAAATCAAGGATCAAGTAAGACTTTATTTAGTTGTAATGTAAGCTGCAGGATGGGTAGGATATATTTGGATATAATCGTGACTACACCTCCCTAAGCACTTTAATACATACAATTTAACCATTTAAAACTCCATACTTTTATTAAACCATAACTCGACATTCACATCAGTATACATCAACTCCCAACTTCTTTAAGCACAAATACATTAAGAGTTATCACTATCAGTGAATATTTTGTTTTTGTTTTTTTTCATTTCTTTTTTCAGCTCTAGTGGCTCTTACTTTTTCAAAATAATGCACCTTTCTCCTTATTTCAATAGTTCTACTCAAAATCCAAACCAACACTCCACACTTTAATTTTTACAAAGTTCATAACAAATTTAAGTGCTCGCGAGAGGTAAAAAGGTTCGAATAGATGGCCAATTCAAGCAAATGGGTAAGGCTTGTAATGTGGTTGCCAAAGAAACAGGATTACAAGCTCAAAGGGGTTAACTAAGATACATATCAATTAGGTGGGTCAATATATAACTGGCTCAACAAAAAAATGCCTATATCATTTCCAAGACTGAATAAAACTACTATTTCGCTTTGCAAACACACAGGGCAAGTTCTAGACATCAAATACAATGGACAGAATACACAAAATCTCATACACATGGTACAGAACTCACTCAGGATTGGTCTCATCGAGACACTCTAGTCAAAGCAGTTAAGCAAAGTTAAGATCATACAATTTAAAGTACTTATACAACAGTCAAAAATTGAGCCTAAGCGTCACAACTAAAGCACTTACTATTCTCAAGGCATAATACAATCAAGAGATATTGCTTCCATTTCAAGTCACAGCACAAGGTTTCCTACTCCTAAAAAAAATTAAAAACTAACTACACCCAGTTCAAACAAAACCCTTGGAAAAGAATTGCGACACAAAAAAAAAACGAAGGAGGATTTATTACACTACATAAGGAAAATATTTTTTTTTACTTATAAAAATTTCAATCAAAAGAAACAAAAACAAAACACAAGAAACGAAAACAAACACATATTTACATCCTCCACCCCACACTTTAAATTTCGGCATGTCCCCATGGCACACAAATAAAAAACAAGAGGTAAAGAAAACTCCCCTGGACTTTTTTTCGTTTCCGAGAACTTGTAAACTCCACCCCTAATTCTGAATTCAATTTTTTGTTTTTGCTCCTCGGGATTCTTTATGGAGCTCATCAGGCCCAAGTCCTTTAAGGAATTTTGAAAGACCCGTTCTTTTCATTCTTTCTTGGCCTCATTTTATGCGGTGGATTGTTCTTGTAGGATCATCTTTAACTTATTTCTACATTCATTTACAAGATCAATCCATGCATATTCCTGTAAATCTCCAAAAATAAAATCCACATGATCAATGTTAGAGTAAGAAATTGAAGAAGAAAAGTCATCTGAGTATTCCTTTGGTATGTCCAAGACCATTTGTTCCTCATTCTCTTCTATTAAAAATTGTAAATGTGGATAGGAGGATGGGGATTTGAACTCTTCTTTTATTGATGCACAATCAACCAAAACCTCATCTTCAATCATCTCAGTTGAAACAGAGTCCTCTTGCAGAGTGAAAAACTCTCTCTATAGATGTTCATCATCTCGGGTAGGCTCATTCTCACAGGGTATCTCCTCAATGTATGCACCATCACAATGCAATGACCTTTCTGAAAGCGTACATATTAATTGATTCACTTGCATTGTTAGGTTGTTAGTGACTTCATCATCTTGTGTAAATCTCTCTCCCACCTTATTTATGAACTTATACATAAGTTCTTCTAAACTACCATTCTCCTCTTGAGGTGGTTGTCTCACTTCGCTTTTATTCCAGTCATATTAAGGGTATTCATCCCAACCATAGTCAGAATTGTGCCCATGTGAATCCTCATACTTGTACGGACTAGAGACAAAGTGAGAGTGTTCAAAAGATGAACCATAGGAAGAATACCTACCTGCTTGACAATCAACCCATAGATGATTTCTACCGCATTTAAAACACATAGCACACCGTTGATAATATTCGGCTGCTAAATCTTCAACGTTTTCTTAGGCTAGTCGTACTCCATCGTCACATCATTTAGAGTTCAATATAAAGAATATGCTCTTCAAAATTTCTTCAACAAAGAAATCTTGAAGAGAAGTTAACTAAACAAAAAAAAGGTAATTTCTGAATTAGCACTACAAACTATTTCAAACACTGTTAATTTTCAAACCCCGACAATGACGCTAAGATTTGACGAGCGTAAAACACACACTTAATTTGTGCTCGCTAGTCAAAGATGATATAGTATAATATCATGTCCACATGAATTGGATTTAAACAGTATTCTCGTAGTTTTTGGCTTGATTGCAATTCAGGAGGATCAACAGTTGAGATGTATATATTAATAATAAAAATTAACTAAGAATCTAAAATTTACATTTATTGACTAGTGACTATCGAAACAAGAAATACACAATTAAGGTTATTGGTGGGAGTGGATAGGGTTTTGATGGAATAAGTACAAGATAATTGTCCGTGCTCTAACTCTATGTAATTCTCTTCCAATGTTCAAGTGATTCTCTCGAATTCACTCTATTATTAGTTCAAACGTTCAGCAAAAACTCCTCTCTCGATTAAGTCTTAACCTCACGGATGAACCAATCTAAACACTATGAAGATATGCAAGAATGCGTAGTAGATCACTTTTTAGGAAAATCTCTTTCGATTATTTTCCTAATTAGGTTTAATCAACGATTCAACTAGCCTCTTTCGATTACTTAGAAAAATCTATGAACTCAACCACAAATATAATGCAAAGCTATCACAATTTATGCCTCTTTCGATTACAAGAACAAGTGAATATAAATGCAACAATTAAAGTTTCCAAAACGATTCAAATACATAAAAACAGAGTTATAATCCACAAACAATCATCAATACACCAAGTCCATCAAAACCCAAAAGGAACTACTCTATAGACATGGAGAAGTTCTTCACAAATGTAACTAAAGTATAGGAAAACATAAATTCAATCCAAATCCGGATCTTGTGTGAGGAAGGAATAATGAAATCCTTGTGCTTGTGTTCTTCCAATTCCTCCTTAGCCTCCTTAGGTCAAAATTGTGTCAAAAGTCCCGAAAATGGTATTTTCCCGTGTATTTAAGCCATCCCCCAATAAACCCTGGACGAAATTACCCTTTTAGCAGAAATGGAAAGTCACGCTAATATTTTTGTGCTACCGCCTCGCGCCGCGCCATGCGGCACGCTTGTGAGGAATTATAGAGCAATTCCAAAAATCATTTCTGGCCATATTTTGACTGCTATACCGCGCCTCACGGATGTGCATTTTGTTGCAGTAATGGGGAAGTACAGAGCCCTTGCAGATTAAATGTTTGTTGTTGTTTTGTGTTAATGCGACGCATGTAGCGTCGCCCACTCAATTCTTTTGCTGCCTCTTTCATTTGTCTCTAATAACGAAGACTAAGCAGCCACTTTATTAGATCATGTGGTAGGAATAAAGTAACTTTTCTAAGGAATTCACCTCAAATATAATCAAGTGTATTTCTTTCCAAAGGCACAACTTGCCTCCGCCATAGTTTTGGCCTTTGAACATTTTACTCATTTTTTTTTCCATGTATAATCGATCCTCGAATGTGATCCCGACTTAATTGCTTGGGCTTCTACTCAGACTTCAAAGCTCCAAATAGCTCGAATTAGCTCCACAACATCTACTTAACTCGAAAATCACTCATACATAGAATAAACAAAAAATAAGTTCAAAACACTACTAATTAAAGCTCAATACAAGTAAAGTGCAATGAGTGCAATTACCGACTAAAACACGAGATTATAGACTACCATCACTCTACCTCGTCTCTCCAAAATGCTCACAGCTACCCACAACTCGGTACGACACCTGGACCTGCATAATTAAGTGCAGAGTAAGCATGAGTACAACCGACCCCGTGTACTGAGCAAGTATCATAACTAATCTCGGAGAGGTGATAGAAGTAAGAATTACAAATAATACCTGCTAAATACCTGAACAGTTCATGAATTCGACAAGTACATAACAATAATACGAGCAAGTCATACATCTCAAAATGAACTACCTTGGTGCACATAATTTCTTAACATACTCTGCTCAGTCAACATTTTAGCATATAAAGATGATATACAATTAAATAAGGTAAATTAAGGAGGGAAATTGCAAGTAAAGATGAAATGCAATAACCAAATCAAGCACTGGCCAACTTTCACTCAGAATTTCCATAACTGTAACATACCACTAATCAATATTTCCCTAATAACCGGGTGTACACCATCAAAAAGGAACATGGGAGGGTGACCCTAGGGGGATAGATCCAAATCCACACGTTGCACGGACAAATCACGTGATGCACAAATAACTCACATGCTAATAATATCAACCGTACGGACAACTCACGTGCCAATAATATCAATATTTAGATCTACACGAAAAACTCACATGTTGCACGGACAAATCACGTGCCAATAATATCAACCACAAGGATAACCCACATGCCAATAATCACAATCCGTCTGGTACTGTCGCATGTTCAATATCAGAATTCGCTCAGCGTGGTCACTATCGCGCCTCCTTTTTCTTGCGAAATCGAATTTACAACATTTGGAGGGACAACTCATTCCTTTTGGGAACTGGGTTTCGCATTTGAAGAGTCGCCACCTAATGATTGGGGTGCATTAGGACACCAATAGAGTTCGATTTGAATAACCAGAGATAGGGTAAGAGCTTGAAATTATTCTAAGGGGAAGGTGTTAAGCACCCCTCAGAATCCACTAGTGTGGTTCCCGGTTAGACAATTATTGTGAATTGAGGTGCAATTAGCATATAGGCAGATAAGGCTCAAATAAGAGGGGATTTCAACACATAATGGTTTGAAAGTTTGAAAGAACAATTATAAAGGCCAATTTTAAATAAGGAGTTAAAAATGCTAAAGAAAAGAAATAAAGAATAAAGGGAGGGGGTCCTAGGTTTATTAAAAATATGGATCACCCCACACAATTTTCGGTAATCACCCCTCAATGAGGGGCTACACGTGACATTATCGCGTGGTCATCATATCCATATCTACCCTTCCCATCCCGTTAAGGTATTTAAAGCGCGGATTGGTCTCGGTTACTTATTGCATGCTATTACCCGTCCCACTCCTATCAGTTCCGGAGGCATTTAGGACTACTAATCCTAAAAGTGAGGGATATTAGGCTTATTTGATGTTTCAAAGGTAAAAACTCTAAGGCGACATACAAAACACATATTGCATATTTTGGGGAGAGCATATAAATAAACAAAGACTCATATATACCTCCTTAAACAAATAAAGCATATAATTAGCATGACTTGCACATACTTTTAGGTCTGATTAAAAATACCAAAGACGAAGGAGTTTAAATATTGAGGCAGATTAGTTTATTACATAACTCAGATAAGAAGCCCGAATCAGGCCTGCCTGCTGGTTGTAATGATTAATAGAAACAGATTCAATTTACAGTTATTACTCTAAGGCTTGCCTAAGTGTTTAGACGGAATCTTATAGGCATCATATCTACTGATTTTAGAAGGTGATGAGATAGTGAGGCTCGAAATGAATTGCTTAAAGTCCTATGTGCATACTTGTTAAGCTTTTTAAGCGAGGGACTTAGATTATTAAAAGAGATGCAGAATGTACAAAAATTTAAAAAATTGGTTACAGGTTCTGCGGGTGATGGCATCTACTATTAATGATTTTATATCTAACATGACTGTGAATGAAAACGAATCAGAATTGCTCGAGGATCCCTATAAGCATGATTTCTATGCATTACTAATTTTTAGACGTGGTATCTAAATGCAGAAACCTTATAGACATGGTATCTAAATGCAGAAACTTGTGTTAAACCTTATAGACATGGTATCCAAATGCAGCTTGAATTATGCAAAATATTCCTATAGGCATGGTTTCTAGGTGAAGTTTGAATATGAAGAAGTTAAAAACACCATATAGGCATGATTTCTAGGTGAAGTTTGAATATGCACAAGTTAAAAACACCCTATAGGCATGATTTCTAGGTGAAGTTTGAATATGCAGAAATTAAAAAAAAAACACCCTACAGGCATGATTTCTACCCTTGCATGCATAGTTCCCCACCCGTTTTCACTAGCCAGCCCCAAATGTTTATTACAACTTATTACAAACCAGAATAATAAATTACATCAGAAAAGTACAAAGAAAAGTACAACCAGAGGAAGCCTGATTCTTGACTTCCTCTCTGAGTTACGAGATAGACCAACTCAAAGTCCATTGATCCAAAGCCTTTCTCCAATTTGAGTGTGTCAGAGTTCCCTAAGAGCCTCAATGGGACTTCGGGCGGTGCTCACACCCAAATTGTATCACCAGAATAGGGACAAGTGCGAATGTGGAAGTGCCAGCCCTCGAATGGTCCAA
>NW_017670753.1:384309-396208 GCF_001879085.1 Nicotiana attenuata
TTTTTACACAGGCATTTTGTTCTTTGCGAACGCGGCCTCAGGCTCGCGTTCGCAGTGCTTTCGGTCTTCCCCTCTTACTAAACCCAGGCTGGCCTAGACCATTATGATTATCCTCCAACCAGCCTGAATAGTAGGGAGTAGAGCCAGCGTGGTATCTGTTTGGCTCGATGTTATCTCTCCCCATGATAATCTTGCAGTGCCACATATGCTGAGCTTGGCACTTGTAAGGACTATCATCATCCTGGAAGTCAGCCCGGAAGTGACTCATCTTGTCGACCCTGGGTATAACCTGCTTCCTACTAGCTTGCCTCATAACCCGGAGAGGGGCGTAAGGGTATGTTCCTCTCAGACCGATCAATATCAAAAAAGGTGCATCCCTGGATTGGGCGATGAACTCCTCGGTCGGAAACCACTCGAACATCCATTGTACCTGGTCCTCAGTCAGATTGTCGAAGAGCTCGACACATTCTCTAGCATTCTCTGGTTGAGCGAACATGTTGGGCATGTAATTCATTCGCCTTGGATGATGGAAGGCTATATGATCATCCCAGTCCCTTCGCTGAATCTCTTGTCGATATTCACCCTTTTGGAGATGCTCCATGAGCCAAAGTTGAAGTAGCAAATTGCAGCCTTCGAAGTGTTTGGCTCCTTGTTGGCACTTCTCCAAGGCTCGGTATATTTCCGCAATGATCATGAGCACAATACTGAATGGTTGCCCACCAATTCCCTCCATTATAGTTTTAGTTACCATAGCCAGCCTGGTATGGATCCTTGCTTTCTTCATTGGAAACACTATCATCCCCAGGAAACAAAACATGAAGACGAAGACCCTTCGGTGAATATGCCCCAATGATGTGATGGCAAACTCGTCAGGATAGGTACGGTAGGATTTGCTGTGACCGTACCTCTCGTACAAATAATCAAAAGGGATGTAGGAATCCTTCAAACATGTCAGTTCTGGATTCTTCTTTAGACCCATCATTTTAAGGAAACCCCTGCCCTTGCGGTTCTCAGGCATTAACAAACCCGGAGTTTCCCATGGTATACTGGCCAATCCTCCTATTTCTTCTAGCAAGGGTGTCATCTCAATTTCCCCGAAGCGGAATACGGACCTCTCACAATCCCAGAATAAAGTAGCAGCTTCTATGATCTTGTTGTTGGGTTGGATTTCCAAGAGGGAAGGTAGATTTCCCAGATATTTTCGGACAAGAGTCTGATCACTGGAGTGAAGATCCTCCCACCAGCTTAGCAATTTTGGGTGGATGTTGGTGACAATGCCGAATCTGGGGACTTCGTGCCTCATATTTCTGCAAGACAAAAGGGTTAGGCCCTTACCCCCACCAGACTCGACTATTTAATATCAACAATTGGCATAAAAGCATTTAGTTCTCCAAATGAATGCACAGAATGTGGTAGTGTCCGTTTGGGTTTAGGGAAACCCAGTGGACTTTGGACAAGGCTATCTTAAAGAGTCATTATGGGGACAACATAACTAACTCGGCAAGGTTTGACCATGATGCATGCACAGTTAAACAGAGTAAGGTTTCTATGGGGTTTTAGACTGGTACCCTTGAGCGGACAACTCAAGGGGGAAAGGCACGGAACCGTCGACTACACCGTTGATCGACTGGTTTTACCGCAAATATGCCTTTTCCGGATTTAGGGGGTGATAATATCGGAAGAGCGCAACCACTCATTATAAGCGTTGCTATGGTATTTGTTGTCGACTACACCGTTGATCGACTGGTTTTACCGCAAATATGCCTTTTCCGGATTTAGGGGGTGATAATATCGGAAGAGCGCAACCACTCATTATAAGCGTTGCTATGGTATTTGTTTGGCACGAGTGGAATATGATGTTGATCATGATTATGCAACAATTAAAGGCACGTTGTCACGTATTTGCACGTTTAAGAAAGCAGTAAATAAAACAATTTCATAATTTAAACCGGCAATGAAGGAAAGCAGTAAAGGAAAGAAATAAAAAGACAAGTCAGTTTTGCAATCGAAAAGGAAATTGAATGCTTAAAAGAAATAAACAAATAATTGCGCGTATAAAGAAGCATAAATTCACAATAATATCTGAAATGGTAAAAGCCTACATTTTCCTCGGCAGAGTCGCCATGCTGTCGCGCCCCCTTTTTCTCGCGAAATCGGGTTTACGGCATTTGGAGGTACAACTCATTCCTTTTGGGAACTGGGTTTTGCATTTGAAGAGTCACCACCTAATGATTGGGGTGCATTAGGACACCAAAAGAGTTCGATTTGAATAACCCGAGATAGGGTAAGGGCTTGAAATTATTCTAAGGGGAAGGTGTTAGGCACCCCTCAGAATCCACTAGTGTGGTTCCCGGCTAGACAATTATTGTGAATTGAGGTGCAATTAGCATATAGGCAGATAAGGCTCAAATAAGAGGGGATTTCAACACATAATGGTTTGAAAGTTTGAAAGAACAATTAGAAAGGCTAATTTTAAATAAGGAGTGAAATTGCTAAAGAAAAGAAATAAAGAATAAAGGGAGAGGGTCCTAGGTTTATTAAAAATATGGATCGCCCCACACAATGTCCGGTAATCACTCCTCAATGAGGGGCTACACGTGACATTATCGCGTGATCATCATATCCATATCTACTCTTCCCACCCCGTTAAGGTATTTAAAGCGCGGATTGGTCTCGGTTACTTATTGTATGCTATTACCCGTCCCACTCCTATCAGTCCCGAAGGCACTTAGGACTACTAATCCTAAAAGGGAGGGATATTAGGCTTATTTGAAGTTTCAAAGGTAAAAACTCTAAGGCGACATACAAAACACATATTGCATATTTTGGGGAGAGCATATAAACAAACAAAGGCTCATATATACCTCCTTAAACAAATAAAGCATATAATTAGCATGACTTGCACATACTTTTAGGACTTGATTAAAAATACCAAAGACGAGGGAGTTTTAAAATATTGAGGCAGATTGGTTCATTACATAACTCAGATAAGAAGTCCGAATCAGGCCTGCCTGCTGGTTGTAATGATTAATAGAAATAGATTAAGTTCACAGTTATTACTCTAAGGCTTGCCTAAGTGTTTAGACGGAATCTTATAGGCATGATATCTACTGATTTTAGAAGGTGATGAGATAGTGAGGCTCGAAATGAATTGTTTAAAGTCCTATATGCATACTTGTTAAGCTCGTTAAGTGAGGGACTTAGATTATCAAAAGAGATGCAGAATGTACAAGAATTAAAAAAAATTGGTTACAGGTTCTGTGGGTGATGGCATCTACTATTACTGATTTTATATCTAACATGACTGTGAATGAAAACGAATCAGAATTGCTCGAGGATCCCTATAGGCATGATTTCTATGCATTACTGAGTTTTAGATGTGGGATCTAATTGCAGAAACCTTATAGACATGGTATCTAAATGCAGAAACTTGTGTTAAACTTTATAGACATGGTATCTAAATGCAGCTTGAATTATGCAAAATATTCCTATAGGCACGGTTTCTAGGTGATGTTTGAATATGCAGAAGTTATAAACACCCTATAGGTATGATTTCTAGGTGAAGTTTGAATATGCAGAAGTTAAAAACACCCTAGAGGCATGATTTCTAGGAGAAGTTTGAATATGCAGAAATTTAAAAAAAAATGCCCTATAGGCATGATTTCTACACTTGCATGCATAGTTCCCCACCCTTTTTTCACTAGCCAGCCCCAAATGTTTATTACAACTTATTACAAACCAGAATAATAAATTACATCAGAAAAGTATACAGAAAAGTACAATCAGAGGAAGCCTGATTCTTGACTTCCTCTCTGAGTTACGAGATAGACCAACTCAAAGTCCATTGATCCAAAGCCTTTCTCCAATTTGAGTGTGTCAGAGTTCCCTAAGAGCCTCAATGGGACTCCGGGCAGTGCTCACACCCAAATTGTATCACCAGAATAGGGACAAGTACAGTGTGGAAGTGTCGGCCCTTAAGTGTCCAAGTTCAGAGGGAGCTCAATGGGTCCCAAGGCAAGACTCACAAGAGGGGGGCAGAACTTAAGTCTAAGAGAGAGTGCAAGTGAAGAAACAGAGCTTTAAGAACTAAGGAAGTAAAGAAGAGGGAAAGATGTGCTGGGAAACAGTTACAGAGTGAAGGATTTCACACAAAGGGGTTCAGGGATTGGGAACTGCAAAGAGCCTATGTACTTAGGCATTAGTTAATTCTGGGCATGCACAGCAATAGGGAGTGTTGTTATGCTTACAAAATCAACCAGAATACACAACATATAATGGTAACATAGAGGTTATGATCCCAGGGGAATCTAGTTTGAGTCATAGAAAGCAATGCTTAATACTGTCATGCCTCAAACAAGCCATTAGTATCAAACACCTTGGGGTAGGGGTTTAGGATGCATGATAGATTCAGAACAGGCAGAAGGGAATTACAACATGCTTAGAATAAAGTACTGAATTAAACACAAGCAGTAGGCAGACAAGAAGACAAAAGTATTAAGTAAACATATTGTTGTGATGCTGAAATCTTAATCAAGACATACCAGTTCAAAGAAGCAAAAATGCAGTAAAAGCAGGTAGCCGGACTTTGAAGACAGGCCACAGTACCAGTAGCAAGAGAGAATATTTTGAGTATGAGTGTGAGTTCAGAAACTAAGAGTGTTCGTGTGTGTGTGTTAATGAAAGAGCAGGGTATTTATAGTATGGAAACAGGTGGAAAATAAGGCAAGAGTCATAGTTCAGCAGCAATTATGGAACTATGTACTAGTTAAAATCAAATCAGTACTAAGGACTTCCTTTAATTAAGGAGTTAAAATCAAACGGTAATGGGCAGAAAACATTTAAGGAAAGAAATCAAGTAGAGCATCATGTGCAGAATAGAAAATTAGGGGTAAGTACATAGGGGTTTAATTAAGGGAAGAATCTTTGAAATACTCGGTTAACCAAATAAGGTGAGAAACACAATAAATTTGCAGAATATGGAGACAATCAGCACACAGTAAATCAAGGAGTCAGGGATTAGAGATTACTGATTTGGGGAGAATAACATGGGTTCCCATGAATAAACAAATAAACCAAGTTAAAGACAAGAGAATCAAAAGTCTAAAGGGATGTTTTCAAATCAATCTAAGAAACAGGGAAATCAGTAAAACAAGGAAAGAATCAATTACACGAGTGCAATCAGAATTTCACAAGGAGGTTTGAAATCAGTCCAAAATTGAAGGTCATTTTAGAGGGAAATTTAGCATATAAAAGAGTACATAAACATTAGGCATGCGAGGCTAAACTATGGCAAAGAGAAGCAGCATGCAATAATAATTACAAAGTCCAGTAGACAGTGAAACATGGTAGTCACATAGGTCAATTTAGTAATAGGGAAAAGAGGGCATCAGAAGCATGCAAAAAGGGTCAAGTAAAAAGACCTTTCTGAAAAATATAGTCTAGTTTCAGTGATTGCAGGAAACCAAATCACATAGAGAAATAGAAGTTGAAACAAAAAGGACTTTGAATCCAGTCGAGTAACTTCAAATAGATGAAGCAGTTTCAGAGGCTCGAATAGGTCCAAAGAAATTAGGGTTTTGAAACCAGTCAAATTCATGGATGATGAATAAGCAAATCACACAGCACATAGTCTCAGAACTCGAATGAACCCAAAGTTTTAGGGTTTTCACCATCAATCGAGTCTAGAGATGAAAAACAAATAATCGAACAAATACTAACACGAAAAAATATTCAGAAACCTCAAAAGAAACTAAGATTCTTGACATGCAAACGCTAGTAAAAGAACGACATAAGGAAACACAGTAGGACATGTCAAAAATCAGAGAAAGCTTAGAAATAACTTAACAAAACCTAAATCGGAAAAGATAAAGGGGTTTTGAAGGCAAAGTTTTGGAAGAAACCTTGAGAAAACGTTTAGAAGTTTTAGAGCAAACACAGATCTAAACGGATCTAAAAGAAATCGAAAGAACCTCAAAGGTTAGGGTTTCAGACGAAACCCAAATGGTGAGAAAGGCTTGGAAAATCATCGATCTAAGCAGGAGAAGTCAAGAATCAGGCTTGAATAGCCACGGCTGGCCGGAGCAAAGTCAAAGGTGACCGGAGACAGCCATAGAACTGAAAACAACCAAGGTCTGGACCAAACTTTCCCAGGATTCAGCCTTGAAACCGTGATAATCGGGCATATAGAAGCCAAATGAGGTAGATACAGGCCTCCAATGGCTTTGGAAGCCATTGATTTGGGCGATTTTAGGTGGTGGTTGAGGGTGACGGCTAGGGTTTGAGAGAGAGTTTGAGAGAGAATTGGGATTTGGATGCGGCTGAATGAGAGAAATGATAGGTTTAGGGGTTGTTTGGGATTAATTATGGAAAGGGGGTTTGGTGGCCGTTGATCATTTTGATCAACGGCCTGGATTGATCGGGTACGTGGAGCGGTTTAACGGGGTTGGGTTTGGGTAGGTTCAGATGGGGATTGGGTCAGGGTAATTGGGTTTAAAATTGGGGTTCCATGCAGGCCACAATTGAAACACAATTTGGCTATATTTTAAATAGCCACATTTCCCTTATTTATTTTTAAAAAAAATATTAAAGTAATTTCTGTAAATAAATTAAAGGTACTAAAATGATTAATAATACATAATTATCAAACTAAAAATATTGGACCTAATTTTTATAGACATAAACGTAATTAGATCTAAAAGAGGCTAATAATGCAATTATATGCAATTTAGCCTTAAAAATACTAGATAAATTTGTAAAAATATGCAAAATTATCTTAGCTATGTTTTAGTGTAAATATGAGAGTTCAATAAATGAATCAATAAAATGATAATTTGGGAATAATTATTGGGCTTTTCTGGATAAAATAGGGCAATAAATTAATTTAAAAATCTTTTAAAAATTAAGGAAAAATAATAAAACGTTTGGACATACTTATATATGCATACATATGCTATTTCGGAAGTATTTTGCATATTAAAAATATATAGGGAAAAATTGTGTATCAACAGTTTTCTCTGTGGTATTTGTTGTTACTCTTATTATCCTGTGTTACTTCATACTGTTAGCATTTAATTATATTGTCGTATTCTATACTGCTTTGCTTCGTTTTTTCAACTAAGATCAGTAGGGCCCTGACCTTCCTCGTCACTACTCAACCGAGGTTAGGCTTGGCACTTACTGAGTACCATTGTGGTGTACTCATGCCCTTCCTGCGCATGTTTTTCATGTGCAGATCCAGGTACTTCGGCTCAGCCCTACTACCCTTGAGGCAGGGGATCCATCAGAGACTTCGAGGTATGTCTGCCGCATCCGCAGACCGAGGAGTCCCTTTCCATTCTCTCTCATAACATTAGCCCTTCTGTATTTCTTTTGTTTAGACACTCTGGAGTTAGAACACTGTAGTTATCCCACAGCTTGTGATTTCATGAGATTCCGGATTTTGGGAATTGTTCAGTTTTTTTGAGATTTTGTATTGGTATATGCCGAGCGGCATCTTAAACACTACTATATTTGTTATCTTCCGTTTTTATCATTTTTTTCCGCAATTGTTAGGCTTACCTAGTCGTAGAGACTAGGTGCCGTCACGACAGTTCACGGAGGGCGAACTTGGGTCGTGACAGTTAATTAACTGATTACACTCTGCATTAACGTTTTCATTTTGATTCATATTTCTTCTCAATTAACAGAGGACTTAATGGTGGCTGAAAGTAATTTTACTAGCGAAATTAACATAAGTCAATAAACTGGAAATTAAAGTTTCATATTGTCAGGCTTTGAGAAAATTCGGACCGCGACAGACCTGATAGTCTTATCAATTGAGGTTATTCTAATGGATGAAAAGGTTATGTTTTAAACTTACTTTTAGTTTGCACTGTTTACATATGCGTCAGTATACTACAGTCATATACGAAATAACTTAGTCTTTTTAATTAATCAAGCGTTTTTGTAGAGTGACCGCATTCACGCAAGCATTGCCAGGTCTCTTATCCAAATGTTCAACCAAGAAATAAAGTAAATGGGTTTGTACATCATGAAGAATTTTTTGGCTGTTCAAATAATTTGAAACTAAAGACCAAAGACCACATGTTTGAGTTGATGTTCACGCAGGAGACCATTGTTGAGGAAATACAGATTCCAGATTTCATCTTCAAATTTAGAACCTATGAGCAGCTTACACAAGAATCTTACAACATTGAACTGTTCGGTAATTGAACCTTTCTCATTTTTTCCAGTTTCATATTACTTTTCCGTTATTTGTTGTTTACCTTATGATTACTCAGTGAGAACTAAATCAATCCCAATTACAGTGCCTTAGATCAAAGCTGCAAATTTGTTCAAAAACCAGCTGATTCTTCTTCACACCACAAAAGTTTACTCCCATTTTGTTGGCATAAAATATTCATAAGCCTTTTCCATCAAGAAACCAAGAAATCATTAAATATATACACGCAGCATACATTACAAGTTTACAACATCTTAATGTTTCAACACAATGACAATAGCACATCCAACCTCTTGCAGAATCTAAATCAGCGTGTTGGGTGCCACTACAACAATACATATGAGATGCCAAGGCAAGTAATAATCATCTTACAAATGTTACATAGATTATATAAATTTAACTCAGAAAGAGACGAAGGGCGCTCTTTTCTGCTCATACCATATCTCAATCACTAGCCAGGTTGATGCTTTTCTAGTGTGTTTAGTCAAGACTACCAAGCAGTAACAAATATGCTGCACTCTTTGAGGTAGGAATCGGTTGACAATAGTCTACATCTCCATTTCTTTGTCATTCTTTTGGAAAAATCACAAGATAGAGCAGGCTTTCTGACCCTTTCTCTTCTTTTTCTTCTTCTGCTTGGGCGGTTGTAGAACCACCTTAATAGCCGCATCAAAAACACCCTTCACATTCTGCAGTTTTGTGCAAAATAAGTATGTAACAAGGTGACTTATAACTTAACTACGTAAACTTTATTTGGATAGGAAAATCACCTGCTGTGTTTTGGCACTACATTCAATGTAAGCCGCAGCACCAATTGACTTTCTTAGCTCTTCACCCTTTACAGGGAAGCAGAAATGAGATACTAGAGGACTAGCCCCCTCAAACGTTAACCCTTCAGTCTAAAAGTATAGAATGCACAATTGCTGAAATATGTTAAAAGTTGGTTACCTGAGTCGTGGTAATAGGTACTGCACCAGGATGGTCTAAAAAGAACTGCTTGTCCTCACGAAGATCTAGTGGAAGCACAATTAATGCCATTAAACAGAAGCACGAGAAATTACAAGAGAAGACAGGAAACGAAAGGAACCAGCCCACATTGGAAGAAGCAAAGTGGAGTAAAACAGACAGAATGAACTGGAGATATTCTATTTAACCAAAAAGGAAGAAACAAGATAATTGCAAGTTAGACATTGTAAATGTGTAAGCTAGAAACACATTAAGACAGCATGAGCACCAGCAGGAATATTATTTAACAAAAAGTAGACAACAAAAAGCCATTAAGCTCATTATAAGCTTTTATTTCAAAGTCCGCACAGAATATGTTGCAGAAGTTTGACTGAAAATAGTTTATGTACTTTTTCGTCAACCTTAGATATCCTTGAATTTCAGTGATGACCCTAGGTAGACACCATGCTGTTTATACTGGATTTCAAAGTCCAGAGAATGTGTTTCAGAATACGTCTAGAATAGCGTATAAATTAGTTAGTGCAATACACATACTTTCCTATTCAGAGACTAGTTATGTTATTAGCTTGGCAATTTATGAACTTTTTTGTAAATGACTCAAAACGCAAGGGTTAGGCAAGCAATTTAAAACCACAAAGCATAAGGCGTCCTGCAGAAATGGAACTTCAACCAAACACCGCCTCTCCTTCAAATTCCAGTTGTGACAGGTAAGTTCTCCATCTCTCAACCAGTTAGATTTCACATCGATAAAGCTATTGAGCACTAATATTTCTGCCAAATAATATAAATTCATGGCCGACACCATAAGTAGTTCTTAGGTGAAATTCTCCAGAAAGCACGAGAAAATCCAACCATTATAGGTGCTTCATGCAAGAGTTCATCTGGAATCAAGTTTACATAATATTCTTTCACAATTCTGACAGTAGATATCAGCATTTATGGTTTGGCAGTCTATTTTACTATGTGAAGCAACTGTCATTCGATTACAGAGATAATCTCCCTCGAAAGAACAATTCCAAAATGTCTACACAATGACACACTACTAGTTATTGGATCTCTATTCACCACTGAGTTACTTTGTGTGCTTGTAGTAACAATAAGCTCAACTTTTCAGGAGGAGGAGAAAACAAGGTGCAGATGAAGCATGTCAAATGCTAAATGCGATGCCCAAATTCCAGAGAATAGACAAATAACTGATTCAAAAAGGGATGATTGACTTGTAACTCAGATGACCCCAACTACATTTGTAGAGACAGCAAGAACAAATTCTTTCGACATATCAGAATAAGAACATATATGAACAATCCTTCTGCTGAACATAACAGATTTTGATATAGATTGGGTATAAGAATAAAGTCTCTTCAAGGATTGTCTGACATTTCATAGCTCATCTATACATACAACGCAAGACGTCCAATATAAAGGATGCAATAACAGTTCAAGAAAATCATCTCCTATGCAAATAAGTAGAAACTTAAAATAATGGCAGACAAATGAAGAGACCTTCCCAACCAAATAGAGATATAAATAGGTCATAGCTAATAGAGTTAACAATAAAACCAGATTAACAAGGACATACTAACCTAGCTTTGTCCCAACAAGAATGATTGGAACTCCAGGGGCATAATGCCTCAATTCAGAAATCCACTGAAATTAAATAGCAAGAGGAAATGTATTAGTTCTGGGAAATTGTGGAATAGCAGCAACCATATATCTTATTAATTTTCTTTCTCTCATAGGCATCCTTTACCACTCCTTACTGATGAAAAGGAAATTCTAAGTAATCAAGTTGATTGGTTTTTTCACTAATGATTTGAATTAAATAATGGAAGTAAAAGTTAAACAAGCCAAAATCTGTCATGGACTGCTTTCAAGATAACGGGGATGAAAGCGATATATTCATTTCCTGAATCTCATAGTCATTTCAGTAAGCAACTAAAGTACTGCAAAGAAAACCTGAAGGTTAGACATCTTATAATAGAAAGGAAATTGGACCTTTTTGAAGACATTTTCGTGGCTGGCCTTGCTGATGAGAGAAAATGCTAGTATAAATACATCTGCCCCACGATAGCTCAAGGGTCTTAATCTATTGTAATCCTCCTGGCCTGACCAATCAAACAGTAGGAGTGGTCAGCGTGTCTGCCACAATGAGGTAAAAGAAAAATTGAAACAAATGTCCTGAAAAAAAAAAAGAAGAGAAAAATTACCTGCAGTATCCCACAGACCCAGATTAATAGTGCTTCCATCCACAACCACATTTGCACTAAAATTGTCAAATACAGTTGGGACATAATCCTGTTTGCAGCATCGTAGACAAATTAGAGCATGATGAATCAGAAAGTTTCATTTGAACGATTCACAGCCACCGCTGTTATAAATAAACTTTTTAAAAGAAAGAAAATAAATTTAAATCTCATTATTAATCCACCCTTCTATGACTTCAAACAGAGAACAGCCATGCTTCTAACTTAGAAGCCAGACTATTAAGCTCAGGGGCAAATCAAAGGCCGGATCTTCAATAAAGCCTCATCTGATGATCAAACAATACATACATTTCAATTAAGACCCTACGTCGGAAAACAATTATCACATGTACAGGAAAAGACACCAAAAGGCAGTTATGACTCTTCTAAGATATAACTTGGAAGCATAATAAATAAAATCAAGAGGTTTGGTATCAAACTTTCATTCAATTATAAATCTGCAATACCC
>NW_017670753.1:396228-462197 GCF_001879085.1 Nicotiana attenuata
CCCTTCTAGCTATAGAATACATCAATGGGAAAATTTTAAGAAAAATTCACAATCATATACTGGTACAAACACTATAGGAAATGACACCAAAAAATATAAAAGAAATGGCTTATGCTGCAAATAGTTTTCACACTCTTCTCTCAAAACTCAACGAACGTCCAATGATCATACAAGAAAATAGAAATGGTCCATCAGCAAAAGAAAGAAGGGAAGTTTAAACTACAGAGCTACAGCTGAAATTACTTATCCTTTTTTCCACAATACCAAAAATGATAACTTCATTTGTGGTTAAACGGATCTAAAATAACTCCCTTTCGAATAGAAACCAAAATATGATAGGCTCAAGAGCCCCAATTTACAAATTTAAGCTCCCATTTGGCCATATATTTTGGCTTCATTTTTTCAATTTTTTTTTTTGAAAACATTGTTTGTTTATGAAATATGATCATGTTTCGGGAAAAAAAATTTGAAGTTCCCAAAAACTAGTTTAGGGCAGTTTTTGGATGAAAACTTTTCTTCTCTCTCACTTGTAACTTTTTTTCAAATAAAATATATGTCCAAATACAACTTCAACTTTCAAAAATTATTTTTCAACACAACTTCAAAAACTATTCTTTCAAGTTTCAATCAAATCTATGTCCAAGCGCTAGCTTATTTTTTCTAATTTCAAAAATATTCTTAAGTGCCCCAATTTGATATAAACTCAAACTAAGAAATCCACCACTGGGAAAATTAGTGGATCAAGTATCCAATTAGCAGGCTAAAGACAAACGTTAACTTACAGATAAAGTACAGTAGAGAGAAAGAGAACTTACAGAGGGAAAAGTATTGCTGGTATAGGAAATGAGGAGACAAGTTTTACCCACTGCTCCGTCGCCGACGGTCACACACTTTATGAACCGAGACCCACTCATTCTTTATTTATTCTATAAGCTTAATCAGCCTCAAGTTTTCCGGCAACACCTTCAAATTCTCGTCGTTTTCTTCTCTACAAATGACAATGTTTTTGCTCTCTCTCTCTCTACAACTACTCTTCTAGCCGGGAGTCGTTAGGAGTTTGGTTATTTGTTAAGTAATTTAAAAGACAAAAACAAAATGAAAAGTAAAAGAAGTTGACAATTTTAAAGTGACACGGGTTCTAACTATCTAATATAATGCAACGAACTAGATATTTGAGTATTGATTTCAGCTGGTTTCTTTCAGATTGAGGTATTAAAATGAACTGTGTGATCTACACATTATTAAACTATTGTGGACATGAATTATAAAATCCATATTGAGGATAGAATAGGGAAAAAGACATCACCTAACTCAACAGCCACATTCAATTTCATACTTGGAAGAAAGCGGCTTTATTCCGTGTTTGTAAATAAATTTTTATTATTTAATTATAATTATTTGAAGGGAACCTTTGGGTGATCTATTGGTTACGAGTTCAAGTTGTGAAAGCACCAACTAATATTTATATTAGAATAGATTATCTACATCAGACCTTTTGGGATACGGAGGTTTCTTGAACCCTGCGTGAGGGATACCTAGCAAAGAGTTAAAAGCAGCTAGTGAGAGTAGGGGCATTTTCTGTTTTTTTTTTTTTTTTTTTTTTAAATTTTGCATACAAGTCAGCTATCTTTCCGAGGATTTGTTGTAGATATTGACTGCATAGTTTTTCAATATTGAATATATATATATATATATATATATATATATATATATATATATATATATAAGTGGGCAATAGAAAAGTGATGTGACACCTCTCTTAGGCCAAGAAACCTATTAATTTTTTTTCTCCTTTTTTGAGTTTTTCATCGTTTTATTCATTTATCTTATATTAAAAATTCTATTTTAATAACTCATACCTCTTTACTTTCATAACCTACACTTTTAATAATCTCAATAACTCTCGTGCACTTCATATCCATAACCCTCAAATGATTAATGTATAAGTTTATGATAATTTATTATAGTATTTCTCCATATATATCTATATAAGGACTTCTATATTTTAAACAAGATATAGAGGAGCATACTAACCTAAAGTATGTGATAAGTCTTTTACCTCCTTTTTTTTCCTTTTTTTTTTTTTTACATCTTTCTTCTTTATTTTTCTTTCTCATAAATTTTATTCTATGTGAGATTTTTCAATATTCTATATTATAGGTTGAGTATTAGATATGCTTAATATTAAGTTGATGAACCTTTATATGTTTTCTGCATATCATGACGGTTGATGCTGGACAGTTTAAAGCAAATTATAGAGTATCCGAGTCAAAGAGAAAATATTTGACTGATCTATACAAGAAGAGTGAAGTAAAAAGTCAGGAGCACAAAGACTGATTTAAGTGTTCTCTTTCCTTTTTAGTGCTTTGATTTCTAGGTTGCCACCTAATTAGAATTCTTTCTACATGCTCTTTTGCTCCATAATTTACTTTGAGCCCAAGCTTATTCATATCGTCTCAGAGATATTCTAGATGAGGTCATAGTTGCAAGTAGAGTTTAACCGATGATCTTTCTTAATCAAGTTATTTGTTCTTGATGTTGCCAATCATATAAAATATTTTATGGAGATCACTCTCAAATTTTAGGATCAGTCAAAAAATTACAGTTCCAGTATGATGCCGTTATAATTGCAAGTGGGAAGGATACATATATCTTTTTATCTAATCATGTGACCATCGACACACTATTTGGCCATTTGTTTATTGCATTAGTATTCCATAGTTATTTTGCTATAGCAATATAGTTGCTGGGACTCGGACAAAGTCCTTCCATTCTCATCAAATTTGGTCTTTCTTCGCTAAAAACTAATTTTCTTTTAATAATATATAATTTAAAATAAATATACTGAAATTTGATACTGGCCAAGATTGTTTAACTATTTGTACTTAGTCTGCTCATACAAATATTAAATGAATAGGATCATTTGATTTCCAATATAAAAATGTGTAACTTACAACTTTTAGTCTTTTGGGTAATTAAAGAAAACAATAAAGAGAGAGAGAGAGAGAGAGAGAGAGAGAGAGAGAGAGAGAGAGAGAGAGAGAGAGAGAGAGAGAGAGAGAGAGAGAGAGTTTCATGTGTAATGTTCATGTACCCCACCACTTATAGTTGTCACAATGTGTAAATTTCGTGTATTCGTTCTTCGAAGTATACATATAGTGATATCAATACGGATTTAATATTAACGTTTAATTTGTCAACTATGAATGATTTTTATTAGACCAGAACATCATTTCCTCCCATAAATAACTTTTTCTTAATATAATGCTATACGATATTATTAAAGAGGGAATATTAGAAAAATAAATAGAAAAAAAAGCAAAAAAAATAAAAAAAAAATTGTGAAGAAAAGAGGAATGGCTAATTTTCATATTTATAGTAGATGGGCGAATATTTATTTGTTTTTTTTAATTATTTCACATATCTTCTTCTTCTAAAAATATTGAGAAACTTTCAAAAAATTTTAGAAAATTAAAGTCATATATGCATATATTAAATTTACTATTATTTTTATTACTGCGCGAAGCGTGGATAAATATACTAGTTATCAATACAGTTAATATCATAGCAAATTAATTATTATATTTATTGAATTACCAAGTAATACTTTACAAGAAATGTGTTTATAATTACCTTATAGGTTACTCTTATATGATTTTTAAATAAATTTTTGTGTATCAAAAGGATCTTTATATTTCTAGAGATTTGGGTCCCATCCACAAGTTGTGTCGAATAATGAAAATTTAATATGTTTTATAAAACAATAAAAGAAGAAGAAGAGTATTATAGAAAAAAATATAGAGAGAGAATTCTTATTGATTTAGGATCAATTACAATGGAATAAAATCATTTTTATAGGGAAAAAGTGACTTAGCCACTAAGTAACAAACCCTAAAATCTCTCCAAAGTATAGACATTCACCTTAAATACAATTCTATTTATAACATTCCCCCTTGAATGTCTATTCAACAGACAGTTCCTCGTTAAAACCTTAACTAAAATAATAACCAATGGGAAAAAAATTCTAGAGAAGAAAAAAGAGTACACATATTTAGAAATACGCCTTTAGTTGCCTCGTAAAAAACCTTGCAAGGAAAGCCCAGTGGGACAAAACCTTGTAAGGAAAAAATAACGCGTATTAACTTCCCCTGATGAGAGCATCAATTAAGATATTGAGTCTTTGCATTCCAATCTTGTGCACCATCTTCAAAAAATTATTGGTATAGATTTGGCGAATAAATCATCCATATTAACTCTAACGAATATGTTGCACCTTGAAATAATCATTCTTGATAGATATATAATGTCGTGGAATGGCCTTTTCAATATCTCCATAGAGGTAAAAATTCTCGCTATCACATTATCATGCTTATAGTTATAGCAAGATACAAATATGCACAAATTGCACTTAAGATGTAGTACTTCATGACCAAGAATTCTATATGCTTTAAGCAATTTAAATCCTTCAGGGATTGTCATATAAGTTAAGTCATACAAGCCATAGACTTTATAAGCATATCAAGTTTTCATGTCATGCTAGAGATATAAAATGCATGAAAGTGATTGCATATATTATTGACTTTATACTTTCAAGTAATTGAACTACATGTCCAAAACTACATGTCTTTCATATAAAACCAATTCTATTCGAATTTTGTCTCTTCCATTTGGCCAATATTTTTGTTTCTATATTCGACAGACATAAGATCCTCATCTATACTTAGCGTTATCATAGATGTTGTCGACGAATATTTTATATCGGTTCTAGCCTCCTTTTTTTTTATAAAGACGTAATATAGAGATCTCTTCATTCATATATTCAGGTACCTGAATCTCTCCTGAGATTTTATGAAGTGTTATGTCATGTGATCTTCTAGATCACTTGCCTCCTTATTATGACCATTTTGATCATTTGCCCATCTTCTTTATCATGAATTTTATTTGTAACTGATTTGTCTATACGCTTTAATCGTACCATAGATTTTGTCCTTCTAGGACTTATTCTAATAAGAGCATTTGCAATGAGAATATAGTTACTTTCTTTGGGTCAGCAAATGCGTCTAGCATGCTTTCCAATATATTGTAGATGGATTATCTTTTTATGAACTTCAAGTTCATATTATCTTATTCGAGAATCTAGATGTACAAATAATATTTCATTCACGTAACTTTTTCTCAACTTTTATCTTGTCTCCCACTCATATTAGAAAAACTAACTTTCTTCCTCAATTTTGAAAACTCACATTTGCGTGTTATGGTGTTAATCAAAATATACACCGCACATCAATAATAATAAGATAAAATTATTTGGTTCCTGATCCTAAACCACTAGTGAGGGGAGAATGTAATATACTTTCATATATAACGTATATCAAACTGATATAGATAACTTTGTAGATAACTTTGTTCTCATAAGTAATAGTTTAGCTATTAAGTGGAGGCACTCAATAAATTATTTTGCTAAACCAACTGTGATGTAAACCAACATATCAGGATGTCACGACCCGGATTTTTCACCCTCGGGAGTCGTGATGGCGCCTACTAGTGAATGCTAGGCAAGCCAATCATTCCAAATATTTTACCTTTTTTCCATTTTAATCCTATAACAGTTGTGAATTAACATTATATAAACAACGGAAATAATAAAGCGGAAGAATGAAATGTAACAACTTAAAATAATACCGATACAATTCCATAAACATAAGCTACCCAGAACTGGTGTCACAATCTCACAGACTGTCTAGGAGTACTACAAATAGGGGTCCGAAGGATAAATACAAAGTTGTTTCTGAAATACATAGAAGAAACAGTATGGAAAGATAGAAGGAGACGCCAAGGCCTGTGGACGCCTGCAGGACTACCTCGGGTCGCCTGATGGACTGAAGGCAGCAACCTTACTGTGGTCCAAAAGCTACAGCACTGGGATCTGCACACAGTGCAGAGTGTAGTATCAGCAGAACCGACCCCATGTGTTGGTAAGTGCCTAGCCTAACCTCGGCGAAGTAGTGACGAGGCTAGGACAAGACTACCAAATAAACATGTGCAGTTATATCATATGCAGCAAGTAATATTGACAGAAACTAGCAGTTAAAGATGGGAAGGGGAAACATGTTGCGGGGAATATCATGTACAAACAAAATCTCAGTAAAGAAGTGAAAGGAACACGGAAATTCCACTGTAAGCAAGAATAAGGAAATCAAAGACAAGTGCACGGCATCACTCTTCGTGCTTTTACTCTCGTCCTCACCATAAGAATCAATATAATCGGCACGGCATCACCCTTCGTGCTTTTACCTCACATAATCATGGCACGGAATTATCCTTCATGCATTATCACTCATATCATGGCATGGCATTCTACATCGTGCGGCACGGCATCACCCCTCGTGCTTTTACCTCACAATATCGGCACAGCATCACCCTTCGTGCATTAACACTCTCAAACTCACGCACGACATCACCCTTCGTGCTTTACACTCTTCCTCACCCAAGAAACAATCACAAAGCAATTTGGGAAAGGAAATCAATAATATCACAATAGAATCCCGGCAAGGGAACAAAAGCATATCAATAATATGCCGGCAAGGGAAAACAATATCATGAGTAATAACATCCCGGCAAGGGAGATAATATCAAAAGCAATAACATCCCGGCAAGGGAGATAATATCAAAAGCAATAACATCCCGTCAAGGGAGACAATATCATAAACCTCTTCTCTTTTCCACAATTACTTCACAATTCAATTCTCAACTTGAGCCAACGCTCTACAATATTCAATTACCAATAATTCTTTCGCAAGCCTTGTTCACCAATAGAAATCATCATATAACATAAACAATACGAAACGGGGTCACATCAATCATAGTATAAGACTCACGGTCATGCTTGACACCGACGTATAGATACTAGTCACCATGTCTATACATCGTACTCAACAATTAACACATAGAAAATAAGACACAACTCCTAATCCCTCAAGCTAAGGTTAGACCAAACACTTACCTCAATGCCACGAACACAATTCAAGCCTCAACTATCGCTTTACCTCTTGTTTCCACCACCAGTTCGCTTGTATCTAGCCACAATTTACTTAATAATATTAATAAATGCTAATGCATGAAAATAGGTTTTCTAATGATTTCCCCAAAAAGTCAAAAATCGACCCCGGGCCCACATGGTCAAAAGCCCAGGTTCGAACCAAAACCCGATCACACATTCCCCCATGAACTCAAATATATAATTTGTTTTGAAATTGAACCTCAAATCGAGGTTCAAATCCCCAAAATTTGAAAATCCTAAGTTCTACCCAAAACACCCAATTTCCCCCATGAAAACCCTTGATTTTGAGTTGAAATCATGTGAAAAGATGTTATAGATTAAAGAAAATGAGTTAGAATTGACTTACAATCGATTTAGAGAAGAACTTTTCTTTAGAAAATCGCCCAAGAGAGCTTAGGGTTTGAGAGAGTTTGAAAAATGAAGAAAAATGCGTCTACGTCTAAATTAATTGGTCGCAGATGTCGCAATTGCGACCAGGGTTCGCAATTGCGAACCCCTTCAGGACCTGCTATCTTCGTAAATGCGAAGAATATGTCGTATTTGCGACCATGGGAAAATCCTTTCACCTTCGCATTTGCGAGGTACTAGTCGCATTTGCGACATCGCATTTGCGATAGAAGTGTCGCATTTGCGACCAAGGCCTGCCCAGGCTGGGTTCACATTTGCGACACCTAGGTCGCAATTCCCATGCCTGAGGACTTCGCAATTGCGAAGCCTGATCTCGCAATTGCGAGATCAGAGGCCTAAGCAAAATATCAGATACCAGCAACTTATTCCTAAGTCAAATTTCACTCCGTGGCCTATCCAAAACTCACCCGAGCCCTCGGGGCTCCAAACCAAACATGCACGCAAGTCCAAAAACATCATACGGACTTGCTCGTGCGATCAAATCATCAAAATAACATCAGCAACTATGAATTAAACCTCAAATTCATGAAATCATTCAAGAACACCAAAATTACTATTTTCTCAAATAAAGGTCCGATTTATACCAAACGAACTCCGATTCTTACCAAACTTCATAGATACAACTTAACTATTATTTCAAACTTGTACCGGGCTCCGGAACCAAGATACGGGCCCGATAACATCAAGAATTTACATCAATTCACTTCTAAAAGCCTTTATATTTTCCAGAAAATAATTTTCTTTAAAAATTCATTTCTCGGGCTTGGGACCTCGGAATTCGATTCCGGGCATATGCCCAAGTCCCAAATTTTACTACTGACCCTACGAGTCCGTCGGATCAAGGGTCCGGGTCCGTTTCCCAAGAGTGTTGACCAAAGTCAACTCTATTAATGTTAAAAGCCAATTTCCATATTTTACTTAGTTTTCACATAAAAGCTTTCCGGAAACGCGCCCGGACTGCGCATGCAAATCGAGGTGAGACAAAAAAAGGTTTTTAAGGCCTCGAAATGCAGAATTTACTTTCAAAATGAGCGATGACCTTTTGGGTCATCACATTCTCCACCTCTAAAACAACCGTTCATCCTCGAACGGACATAGAAAAGAAGTACCTAGGTCGGAGAAAAGATGGGGATATCGGCTCCGCATATCGGACTCGGACTCCCAGGTCGCTGCCTCAACAGGCTGACCTCTCCACTGAACACGAACAAAAGGGAAACTCTTCGATCTCAACTGACGAACCTGTCGGTCTAGAATCGCTACCGGCTCCTCCTCATAGGACAAGTCCTTGTCCAACTAGACAGTGCTGAAGTCTAACACGTGGGATGGATCGCCGTGATACTTCTGAAGCATGGACACATGAAACACTGCATGCACAGCTGATAAACTCGGCGGCAACGCAAGTCTGTAAGCCACCTCTCCCACTCGATCAAGAATCTCAAACGGGCCAATGAACCTAGGGCTAAGCTTGCCCCTCTTCCCAAATCTCATCACGCCCTTCATAGGCGACACCCGAAGTAACACCCGCTCGCCGACCATGAATGCCACATCACGAACCTTATGGTCGGCATAACTCTTTTGCCTGGACTGAGCTGTACGAAGCCTATCCTGAATGATCCTGACCTTGTCCAAGGCATCCTGTACTAGATCCGTACCCAACAACTGAGCCTTTCCCGGCTCAAACCATCCAACTGGCGACCGACACCGCCTACCATATAAAGCCTCATAAGGAGCCATCTGGATGCTCGACTGGTAGGTGCTGTTGTAGGCAAACTCCGCTAAAGGCAAGAACTGATCCCACGAGCCTCCAAAGTCAATGACACAAGCTCGGAGCATATCCTCCAAAATCTGAATAGTACGCTCGGACTGCCCGTCCGTCTGAGGGTGAAATGATGTGCTCAACTCGACCCGTGTGCCCAACCCACGCTGAACTGCCCTCCAGAAATGTGAGGTAAACTGTGTACCTCGGTCCGAAATGATAGGTACGGGCACACCATGAAGACGAACAATCTCCCGGATATAGATCTCAGCTAACCTCTTGGAAGAATAGGAGACTGCCACATGAATGAAATGTGCTGACTTGGTCAGCCTATCAACAATAACCCACACTGCATCGAACTTCCTCCGAGTCTGTGGGAGTCCAACAACGAAGTCCATAGTGATACGCTCCCACTTCCACTCAGGAATCTCAATCTTCTGGAACAAACCACCAGGTCTCTGATGCCCGTACTTTACCTGCTGACAATTCAAACACCGAGCCACATATGCAACAATATCCTTCTTCATCCTCCTCCGCCAATAATGCTGCCGCAAGTCCTGATACATCTTAGCGGCGCTCGGATAAATAGAGTACCAGGAACTATGGGCCTCTTCTAGAATCAACTCTCGAAGTCCATCCACATTAGGCACACAAACTCGACCCTGCATCCTCAAAACTCCATCATCTCCAACTGTAACCTGCGTCACGGAGGACAAGCAAATGAGGATTATCATACTGCCGATCTCGGATACGCTCAAATAATGAAGAACAAGCGACTGTGCAAGATAACACACGGCTGGGCTCAGAAACATCCAACCTCATGAACTGATTGGCTAAAGCCTGAACATCCAAAGCAAGTGGTCTCTCACCGACCGGAATATACGCAAGACTGTCCATACTGACTGACTTTCTACTCAAAGCATCGACCACCACATTGGCCTTCCCCGGATGATATAAGATGGTGATATCATAGTCTTTTAGTAGCTCCAACCACCTTCTCTGCCTCAAATTTAGCTCTTTCTGCTTGAACAAATACTGTAGACTCTTGTGATCCGAGAACACCTCACATGACACGCCATACAAATAGTGCCTCCAAATCTTCAGCGCGTGAACAATGGCTACTAACTCCAAATCATGAACTGGATAATTCTTCTCATGAATCTTCAACTGCCGCGAAGCATAAGCAATGACCTTGCCATCCTGCATCAACACTGCACCAAGACCAATACGAGATGCGTCACAGTAAACTGTATATGGCCCTGAACCTGTGGGCAACACCAACACCGGCGCCGTAGTCAAAGTTGTCTTGAGCTTCTAAAAGCTCGCCTCACACTCATCCGACCACCTGAACTGGGCACCCTTCTGGGTCAACCTGGTCATCGGGGCTGCAATAGATGAAAAATCCCTCTACAAACCGACGATAATAGCCTGCCAAACCCAGGAAACTCTGGATCTCTGTAGCTGATGCGGGTCTAGGCCAGTTCTTGACTACCTCTATCTTCTTCGGATCCACCTGAATACCCTCTGCTGAAACAATGTGACCCAAGAATGCAAATGAATTCAACCAAAACTCACACTTCAAAAACTTAGCATACAACTGACTATCTCTCAAAGTCTGAAGAACGACTCTCAGATGCTGCTCATGCTCCTCCCGACTGTGGGAATAGATCAAAATATCATCAATGAAGACTATCATGAACGAATCCAAGTAAGGCTTGAACACCCGGTTCATCAAATCCATAAAAGCTACTGGGGCATTTGTCAACCCGAATGACATCACCAAGAACTCATAATGCCCATACTGAGTGCGGAAAGCTGTCTTAGGGACATCGGATGCCCTAATCCTCAACTGATGGTAGCTAGATCTCAAGTCAATCTTTGAAAATACCTTGGCACCCTAAAGCTAATCAAACAAATCATCAATCCTCGGAAATGGATACTTGTTCTTGATTGTGACCTTGTTCAGCTGCCGGTAATCTATACACATCCTCATCGATCCGTCCTTCTTCTTAACAAACAACACCGGCGCACCCCAAGGCGATACAGTAGGCCTAATAAAGCCCTTATCAAGCAAGTCTTGCAACTGCTCCTTCAATTCTTTCAACTCGGTGGGACCATACGATACGGAGGAATAGAAATGGGCTGAGTGCCCGAAGCCAAATCAATGCAGAAGTTAATATCCCTGTCGGGTGGCATACCCGGCAGGTCTGAAGGAAATACCTCAGGAAACTCACGAACAACTGGCACAGAATCCATAGAAGGATCCTCGGCACTAGAGTCACGGACATATGCCAAATAGGCCAAACACCCCTTATCAACCATGCGCCGAGCCTTCATATATAAGATAACCCTACGGGTGGAATGACCAGGAGTCCCTCTCCACTCTAAACGAGGCAACCGCAGCAAGGCTAAGGTCACAATCGTGGCATGACAGTCTAAGATAGCGTTGTAAGGTGATAACCAGTCCATCCCCAATATGACATCAAAATCAACCATATCCAGAAGTAACAAATCTACTCGAGTCTCAAGACCCCCAATCACAACTATACATGAACGATGGACACGATCTACCATAATAGAATCACCCACCGGTGTAGACACATATACAGGAGCACTCAGAGAATCACTAGGCATGATCAGATATGGTGTAAAATAAGATGACACATAGGAGTATATAGACCCTGGATCAAATAGCACTGAAGCATCCCTACTACAAACCAGAACAGTACCTGTGATAACTGCATCGAAAGCCTCGGCCTCAGGCCTGGCTGGAAGAGCATAACATCGGGGCTGGGCCCCACCACTCTGAACTACATCTCTGGGACGGCCTCCTGCTGGCTGGCCTCCACCTCTAGCGGCCTGACCTCCACCTCTAATACCTCTACCTCCACCTCTAGCACCTCTACCTCCCCCTCTAGCTGGCTGAGCGGGCGGTGGAACACTCGGTGCCTGAACCATGGCACGGGAACCCTGATGCTGAGAGCTGCTCGGTGCTCGAGGGAAAAATCTAGCAATATGCCTCGTATCGCCACAAGTATAACAAGCCCTCGGCTGCTGAGACTACTGACCCTGATGGCCTAAATGACCACCCTGAAAACTCTGGAGCGGAGGTGCACTGATAGGAGCTGGCGGTGCACTGTAGGGCAACTGATCCGAACACTGCATATGAGAACCATGGCCACATGGAGCACCGTGAGAAGCCTGAAGTGCTGAATGAATCGGCCTGGAAGAATGGCCCCTACCAAAAGAATCTCTGCCTCCAGATGAGGTACCACGGAACCTGCCCGAATGACGAGGCCTCTTGTCAGACCCCTGCCACTCCCCTGTGATAGAACCATCTCAACTCTCCTGGCCACATTGGCCGCATCCTGAAAAGAAATCGCTCCCCGTCTCCTTAGCCATCTGCAGTCGAATAGGCTGAACGAGTCCCTCAATGAACCTCCTTACTCTCTCTCTATTAGTGGGAAGTATAAGAAGAGCATGACGGTCATAGAACCCTGCTGGAGACGCTCAAACTGCCTCCGATAGTTCTCCCTCTGAGTGATAGGAAGAAACTTCTCCAGAAATAGCTGAGAAAACTGATCCCAAGTCAAAGCCGGTGACCAAGCTGGTCTAGCCAAACAATAATCTCTCCACCAAGTGGCGGATCTAGACAAACGAAAAGCAGCAAAGTCGACCCCATTGGTCTCCACTATCCCCATGTTCCGAAAAACATCATGACAGCTGTTCAAATAATCCTAGGGATCCTCTGAAGATGTACCGCCATAAGTAGTAGTGAAGAGCTTGGTAAAACTTATCCAACGTCCACAAAGCCTCTGAAGACGTAGTTGATCCATAACCGATCTGTGCTGCTGCTCGGCTGAAGAAACGGTACATGACCTCGCCATTCGCGAAAGAACAAGAGTAGAGGTTTCAATTTAGCAGTGAGAGAACAAAATCGCACGACAGAGAAGGATAGAAGTGAAATTGTTCCTAACTCCGTAGCCTCTAGGGGATAAATACAGACGTCTCCCTAACGATCCCTCAGACTCTACTAAGCTTGTCCGTGAATTGTGATACCTAAGCAACCTAGAGCTCTGATACCAACTTGTCACGACTCGGATTTTCCACCCTCGGGAGTCGTGATGACGCCTACTAGTGAAAGCTAGGCAAGCCAATCATTCCAAATATTTTACCTTTTTTCTATTTTTAATCCTATAACAGGTGTAAATTAATATTATATAAACAATGGAAATAATAAAGCGGAAGAATGAAATGTAACAACTTAAAATAATACCGATACAATTCCATAAATATAAGCTACCCAGAACTGGTGTCACAATCTCAGAGACTGTCTAGGAGTACTACAAATAGGGGTCCGAAGGATAAATACAAAGTTGTTTCTGAAATACATAGAAGAAACAGTATGGAAAGATAGAAGGAGACGCCAAGGCCTGCGGACGCCTGCAGGACTACCTCGGGTCGCCTGATGGACTGAAGGCAGCAACCTCACTGTGGTCCAAAAGCTACAGCACTTGGATCTGCACACAGTGCAGAGTGTAGTATCAGCACAACCGACCCCATGTGCTGGTAAGTGCCTAGACTAACCTCGCCGAAGTAGTGACGAGGCTAGGACAAGACTACCAAATAAACCTGTGCAGTTATATCATATGCAGCAAGTAATATTGACAGAAACTAGCAGTTAAAGATGGGAAGGGGAAACATGCTGCGGGGAATATCATGTACAAACAAAATCTCAGTAAAGAAGTGAAAGGAACACGGAAATTCCACTGTAAGCAAGAATAAGGAAATCAAAGACAAGTGCACGGCATCACCCTTCGTGCTTTTACTCTCGTCCTCACCATAAGAATCAATATAATCGGCACGGCATCACCCTTCGTGCTTTTACCTCACATAATCATGGCACAAAATTATCCGTCGTGCATTATCACTCATATCATGGCACGACATTGTACATCGTGCGGCACGGTATCACCCTTCGTGCTTTTACCTCACAATATCGGCACGGCATCACCCTTCGTGCATTAACACTCTCAAACTCACGCACGGCATCACCCTTCGTGCTTTACTCTCTTCCTCACCCAAGAAACAATCACAAAGCAATTTGGGCAAGGAAATCAATAATATCACAATGGAATCCTGGCAAGGGAACAAAAGCATATCAATAATATCCCGGCAAGGGAAAATAATATCATGAGTAATAACATCCCGGCAAGGGAGATAATATCAATATAATAACATCCCGGCAAGGGAGATAATATCAAAAGCGATAACATCCGGGCAAGGGAGACAATATAATAAACCTCTTCTCTTTTCCACAATTACTTCACAACTCAATTCTCAACTTGAGCCAACGCTCTACGATGTTCAATTACCAATAATGCTTTCACAAGCCTTGTTCACCAATAGAAATCATCATATAAAACATGAACAATACGAAACGGAGTCACATCAATCATAGTATAAGACTCACGGTCATGCTTGACACCGACGTATAGATACTCGTCACCATGCCTATACATCGTACTCAACAATTAACACATAGAAAATAAGACACAACTCCTAATCCCTCAAGCTAAGGTTAGACCAAACACTTACCTCAATGCCACGAACACAATTCAAGCCTCAACTATCTCTTTACCTCTTGTTTCCACCACCAATTCGCTTGTATCTAGCCACAATTTACTTAATAATATTAATAAATGCTAAATGAATCAATTCTAATGCATGAAAATAGGTTTTTTAATGATTTCCCCAAAAAGTCAAAAATCGACCCCGGGCCCACATGGTCAAAACCCGAGGTTCGAACCAAAACCCGATCACCCATTCCCCCACGAACTCAAATATATAATTTGTTTTGAAATCGGACCTCAAATCGAGGTCCAAATCCCCAAAACTTGAAATTCCTAAGTTCTACCCAAAACACCCATTTCCCCCATGAAAACCCTTGATTTTGAGTTGAATCATGTGAAAAGATGTTATAGATTAAAGAAAATGAGTTAGAATTGACTTACAATCGATTTGGAGAAGAAATTTTCTTTAGAAAATCGTCCAAGAGAGCTTAGGGTTTGAGAGAGTTTGAAAAATGAAGAAAAATGCGTCTAAGTCTAAATTAACTGGTCGCAGATGTCGCAATTGCGACCAGGGTTTGCAATTGCGAACCCCTTCAAGACCTGCTATCTTCGCAAATGCAAAGAATATGTCGCATTTGCGACCATGGGAAAATCTTGTCACCTTCGCATTTGCGGGGGACTAGTCGCATCGCATTTGCGATAGAAGTGTCGCATTTGCGACCAAGGCCTGCCCAGGCTAGGTTCGCATTTGCGACACCTGGGTCGCAATTCCCATGCCTGAGGACTTCGCAATTGCGAAGCCTGATCTCGCAATTGCGAGATCAGAGGCCCGGGCAAACTATCAGATACCAACAACTTTTTCCTAAGTCAAATTTCACTCCGTGGCCTATCCAAAACTCACCCGAGCCCTCGGGGCTCCAAACCAAACATGCACGCAAGTCCAAAAACATCATACGGACTTGCTTGTGCGATCAAATCATCAAAATAACATCAACAACTATGAATTAAACCTCAAATTCATGAAATCACTTAAGAATACCAAAATTACTATTTGCTCAAATAAAGGTCCGATTTATACCATACGAACTCCGTTTCTTACCAAACTTTACAGATACAACTTAACTATTATTTCAAACTTGTACTGGGCTCCGAAACCAAGATACAGGCCCGATAACATCAAGAATTTACATCAGTTCACATCTAAAAGCCTTTATATTTTCCAGAAAATAATTTTCTTTAAAAATTTATTTCTCGGGCTTGGGACCTTGGAATTCGATTCCGGGCATATGCCCAAGTCCCAGATTTTACTACGGACCCATGAGTCCGTCGGATCACGGGTCCGGGTCCGTTTCCCAAGAGTGTTGACCAAAGTCAACTCTATTCAATTTTAAAAGCCAATTTCCATATTTTTCTTAGTTTTCACATAATAGCTTTCCGGAAATGTGCTCGGACTGCGCACGCAAATCGAGGTGAGACAAAAAGAGGTTTTTAAGGCCTCGGAATGCAGAATTTACTTTCAAAATGAGTGATGACCTTTTGGGTCATCACACAGGATGAACTGTCTTGAATAGAAAATATGGAAATTATGCTCTAAACTAAATTATTGAGCTTGTTACTTCGCAAACACAAGGTTGCGGTTAATAATAATCACACATGTAACCATCTCATAGATGCATCTTATGTGGTACACATGGCAGGTGAATGGGCTATATTCACCTTTGATATTTCCAGTATTCATGGGATTCAATCCCAATTTTAGTTGGTCTATTAATTAATGAGAACAAGCAACATAAGAGAATTCATAAAGAACTTTCTTGTTCTTTAATATTTACCCATGTGAATTCTCTTTTATTTTTTCTTATCATACTTAAATTAACATGGCTAAACCAGTTATGCCAACTGGATAAATTATTAATATTGATAAACTTTAGGTTTACACCCTGATGTGTGCAATTATCAATAAACATCAAGTTTATTATGATATGTAAATGTGAATAATATTTTGGAGTAATCATATGTTGTCACATTCACATCATGAATGGACCATAATCATCTATATGTGCTTTACAAAATCTCATATCAGATTGATGACAAACATTACTTTCACAGAGTGAAGGATTTTTTTGAGAATCCTTATTATTCTCATTACCACAATGATGACGATTATAATTTCGTCTATTGCCACGTCCACATCCATTATACCTTCATGGTTATTTTGTCTTCTTTCAGACTTATTACATATTGCTACCACATTCTCTTACGGAATGCGAATGAAGCAAATTCAATGGGACGTGTTTTTACTTCTTTGCCCACAATCATACATGAATTTTAACACTTCGGGTGGTTATAATTTCTTACAAAATTCCATTAGAATTATAATTATAATTTATTATGATGACCCAAAAGTTCATCACTTGTATTAGAAACAAATTCAGTATTTTGAGGCCTAAAAACCTCCCTTTTACCTCACCTTGATTTGCGTGCGTGATCCGGACCTATATCTGGAAAGCCTTCTATGTGAAAAAAATGAGAAATAGAAATTCCTAGAGTTAAAAATTTGATTTTTTTGTTGACTTTGGTCAATATTTTGAGCAAACGGACCCGGATCCGTGTTCCGATGATCCCAGGAGGTCCGCAGTAAAATATGGCACTTGGGCGTATGCCCGGAAATGAATTCCGAGGTCTCAAGGCTTAGAAATCAATTTTTGAAAGAAATTATTTTGCTGAATTATCCAAGAAATGAAGAAAAGAATTAATGTTTGAAACTAATGGTATCGGGCCCGTATTTTGGTTCTGGAGCCCGGTACAAACTTGTTATAGTATTTGAATGATAACTTTGAAATTTGGTGAAAAATGGAGTTTATTTGACGTGAGTTGGACTTCCGGTTGATGAGTTATGAACTTTAAGTGTTCTTGATGAGAATGATGAGTTTTGAGGTTTAATCCATGGTTTTACATGTTATTTTGATGATGCGATCGCACGAGTAGGTCCATATAATGTTTTTGAGTTAGTATGCACATTTGGTTTGGAGTCCCGAGGGCTCGGGTGAGTTTCGGGTAGGTTCCGGGATGTCTTAGGCTTAAAATATGGATGTTGCAGGTTCAGAGAAGTGCAAACCTCTGAACCTGCCAGTGCGATCCGCATTGATTTTGTGCTGTCCGCGGTGGGGGCTTTGCGGCCGCACTCGATTTTGTGCGGTCCGCACAGGTTCACTAGTCTGACTTCGGAAGCATATATCTTTTGATCTACAAGGAATTTTGAGATGATTCAAAAAGTAAAGTTGTAGCACTTCGTGTCTAGTTTCCAGAAATGTAAAGAAATCACAATTTTTACATCTTTAGAGAAAGTTATGGCAAAAATACGAAAGCATGTCACTGCAGTCAACATTGTGAGCTCCGCGGCCGCACTCGATTTTGTGCGGTCCGCACAGAGGGTCTAAGATGGGTATATTTAGACGGGATTTTCAGTTATTTTTCATTTTTGAAAACTCCAAAAACATAAGAGGCGATTTTTCAAACAACCTTTCTTCTCCAAAATATTAGTAAGTGATTTCTAACTCATTTTCTTTACTCCTTAACTTCTTTTTACAAGATTTCATCCTAGAATCTAGGGTTTTCATGGTGGAATTGGGAATTTTGTGTAAAACCTAAGACTATTGAAATCTGGGGATTTAGACCTCAAATTGAGGTCGGATTCCAAAACCAATGATATATCCAGGCTCGGGGGTAAATGGGTAATCGGGTTTTGGTCCGAATTTCGGGTTTGGACCAAGCGGGCCCGGGGTCGAATTTTGACTTTTTGGGAAAAACTTTAGAAAACTTATTTCCATGCATTAGAATTGTTTCATTTAGCATTTATTGATATAATTAAGTAACTGGTGGCTAGATACGAGCGAGTTGGTGGTGGAATCAAGGGGTAAGGCGATAGTTGCTTGAATTGTGTTCGTGGCATCGAGGTAAGTGTTTGGTCTAACCTTAGCTTGAAGGATTAGGAGTTGTGTCTTAATTGCTATGTGTTAACTATGGAGTACGACGTATATTCATGGTGACGAGTATCTATACGGCGGTGTCAAGCATGCCCATGAGTCTTGTATTGTAATTGTTATGACTCTGTTATGGTTTATTTGTGCTTCATATGAGGATTATCATTATTGTTCCCTTGCCGGAATGTTGGTGTTATATTACTGTTCCCTTGCCGGGAAGTTGATGATATATTACTGTTCCCTTGCCGGGATGTTGTTGTTATATTATTGTTCCCTTGCCGGGATGTTGTTGTTATATTATTGCTTCCTTGCTGAGACTCTTTTATGATTGGTGTTGAAATATGGAATGGGAGCGGGTTGCACGCCTGCAACGGTAATATATATGAAATGGGAGCTGGTTGCACGCCTGCAACGGTAATATATGTATGAAATGGGAGCGGGTTGCACGCCTGCAACGGTAATATATATGAAATGGGAGCGGGTTGCACGCTTGCAACGGTAATTATATGAAATGGGAGCGGGTTGCACGCCTGCAACGGTAATATATGAAATGGCATCGGGTTGCACGACTGCAACGGTAAAATACAAAATGGGAGCGGTTTGAAAGCCTGCAACGGTATTATATGAAATGGGATCGGGTTGCACGCCTGCAACGGTATTACATGTGTACTTGTTTCCTATTTCCTTATCTTTAGCTGGTATTTGATTTATGGCGTTCCTTACATTTTTCTACTGTTATTCTGTTGTTACCTGTTACTCCCCGCAGCATGTTTCCCCCACCCAGCTTTAGTTGTAATTATTTGCTTCTATTTCTGCTGTATATGATTGAACTGCACAGGTTTATTTGGTAGTCTGGTCCTAGCCTCGTCACTACTTCGCCGAGGTTAGGCGAGGCACTTACCAGCACATGGGGTCGGTTGTGCTGATACTACACTCTGCACTCTTTTGTGCAGATCCCAGTGCTGTAGATTTCGGACCGTAGTGAGATTGCTGCCTCTTGATCATCAGGCGACCCGAGGTAGTCTTGCAGGCGTCCGCAGGCCTTGGCGTCTCCTTCCATCTATTATTCCTGTTTCTTTCATGTATTTCCAGAGACAGTACTGTATTATTTCTTTCAGAACTTTATTTGTAGTACCCCTAGACAGTCTATGAAGTTGTGACACCAGTCTTGGGTAAATTTGTTATGGATTGGTAATACTTCGCAATTCAGTCTTCCGCTTATTAAATTCTGTTGTTATTTAATTGTGGTTCTTAATTGTTCGCGGATTAAAAATGGAAACAAGTTAAATAGTTTAATAGGTTGGCTTGCCTAACTTTCACTAGTAGGCCCCATCACGACTCCCGAGGGTGGGAAATCCGGGTCGTGACAAGTTGGTATCGGAGCTCTAGGTTACATAGGTCTCACAATTCACGGACAAGCTTAGTAGAGTCTGAGGGATCGGTACGGAGACGTCTGTATTTATCCCAGAGGCTACAGAGTTAGGAAAATTTCACATCTGTTCTTTCCTGTCGTGCGGTTTGGTTTCTCAATGCTAATTGAACTTCTACTCTGTTCTCTCGCGGATGGTGAGAACACGTACCGCTTCTTCACCCGAGCAGTAGCACAGACCGGTGATGGATCAGCTACGTCATCGGAGGCTTTGTGGAGGTTGGACAGGTTCATCAAGCTCTTCACTACCACATTCAGCCATGCATCTTTAGAGGATCCCCATGATTATTTAGACAGCTGTCATGAGGTTCTTGGGAACATGGGGATAAGGGAGACCAATGGGGTCTACTTTGCTACTTTTCGCTTATCTGGATCCTCCAAGACTTGGTGGAGGGATTATTGTTTGGCTAGACCACTTGGGTCACCGGCTTTGACTTGGGATCAGTTTTCTCAACTGTTTTTGGAGAAGTTTCTTCTTGTTACTCAGACAGAGATCTATCGGAGGCAGTTTGAGCGTCTCCAACAGGGTTCTATGACTGTTACTCAGTACGAGACCAGGTTTATTGATTTGGCCCGTCATGCTCTACTTAGACTTCCCACTGAGAGAGAGAGAGAGAGAGAGAGTGAGAAGGTTCATTGAGGGGCTCATTCAGCCTCTTCGACTTCAGATGGCTAAGGAGACGGGGACTGAGATTTATTTTCAGGAGGCGGCCAATATGGCCAGGAGAGTTGAGATGGTTCTGTCGCAGGGAGGTGGTCAGGGGTGGGGCCCAGCCCTTATGTTATGCTCTTCCAGCCAGGCCTGAGGCTGAGGCTTCCGATGCACTTATCACAGGTATTGTTCTGGTTTGTAGCAGAGATGCTTCAGTTTTATTTGATCCAGGATCTACGTACTCCTATGTGTCATCTTATTTTGCACCGTATCTGGTCATGCCTAGTGATTCTTTGAGTGCTCCTGTATATGTGTCTACATCGGTGGGTGATTCTATTGTGGTAGATCGTGTCCATCGTTCTATTATAGTTGTGATTAGGGGTTTTGAGACCCGAGTAGACTTATTACTGTTGGACATGGTTGATTTTGATGTCATAATGGGGATGGACTGGCTATCACCTTACCACGCCATCTCGGAAGCCTATATCTTTTGATCTACAAGGAATCTTAAGATGATTCAAAAATGAAAGTTGTAGCCCTTCATGTCTAGTTTCTGAAAAGGTAAAGAAATCACAATTTGGACATCTGTACAGAAGGTTATGGCAAAAATACCAAAGCATGTCACTGCAGTCAACATTGTGAGCTCCGCGGCCGCACTCGATTTTGTGCGGTCCGCACAGCGGGTTGCACGCCTGCAACGGTAATATATGTATGAAATGGGAGCGGGTTGCGCGCCTGCAATGGTAATATATATGAAATGGGAGCGGGTTGCACGCCTGCAACGGTAATTATATGAAATGGGAGCGGGTTGCACGCCTGCAACGGTAATATATGAAATTGGAGCGGGTTGCACGCCTGCAACGGTACTATACGAAATAGGAGCGGGTTGCACGGTTGCAACGGTATTATATGAAATGGGATCGGGTTGCACGCCTGCAACGGTATTACATGTGTACTTGTTTCCTATTTCCTTATCTTTTGCTGGTATTTTATTTATGGCATTCCTTACGTTTTTCTACTGTTATTCTGTTGTTACCTGTTACTCCCCGCAGCATGTTTCCCCCGCCCAGCTTTAGTTGTAATTATCTGCTTCTATTTTCGCTGTATATGATTGAACTGCACAGGTTTATTTGGTAGTCTGGTCCTAGCCTCGTCACTACTTCCGCTTATTAAATTCTGTTGTTATTTAATTGTGGTTCTTAATTGTTAACGGATTAAAAATGGAAACAAGGTAAATAGTTTAATAGGTTGGCTTGCCTAGCTTTCACTAGTAGGCGTCATCACGACTTCCGAGGGTGGGAAATTCGGGTCGTGATAAGTTGGTGTCGGAGCTCTAGGTTACGTAGGTCTCATAATTCACGGACAAGCTTAGTAGAGTCTGAGGGATCGGTACGGAGATGTCTGTATTTATCCCAGAGGCTGCAGAGTTAGGAAAATTTCGCATCTATTCTTTCCTGTCGTGCGTTTTGGTTTCTCAATGCTAATTGAACTTCTACTCTATTCTCTCGAGGATGGTGAGAACACGTACCACTTCTTCACCCGAGCAGTAGCACAGACCGGTGATGGATCAACTACGTCTTCGGAGGCTTTGTAGAGGTTGGACAGGTTCACCAAGCTCTTCACTACCACTTTAAGTGGTGCATCTTCAGAGGATCCCCATGATTATTTAGACAGTTGTCATGAGGTTCTCGGGAACATGGGGATAGTGGAGACCAATGGGGTCGACTTTGCTACTTTTCGCTTATCTGGATCCGCCAAGACTTGGTGGAGGGATTATTGTTTGGCTAGACCACTTGGGTTACCAGTTTTGACTTGGGATCTGTTTTCTCAGCTGTTTTTGGAGAAGTTTCTTCCTGTCACTCAGAGAGATATCTATCGGAGGCAATTTGAGCATCTCCAACAGGGTTCTATGACTGTTACTCAGTACGAGACCAGGTTTATTGATTTGGCCCGTCATGCTCTACTTATACTGCCCACTAAGAGAGAGAGAGAGAGAGTGAGAAGGTTCATTGAGGGGCTCATTCAGCCTATTCGACTTCAGATGGCTAAGGAGACGGGGAGTGAGATTTATTTTCAGGAGGCGCCAATGTGGCCAGGAGAGTTGAGATGGTTCTGTCGCAGGGAGGTGGTCAGGGGTCTGACAAGAGGCCTCGTCATTCAGGCAGATTCAGTGGCGCCTCGTCTGGAGGCAGGGATTCGTATGGTCGAGGCCATCCTCCTAGACCTTTTCAGTCAGCACTTCAGGTTTCTCACGGTGCTTCAGGTGGCCGTGGTTCTCATGTGCGGTATTCTTATCAGCAGTCCTACAATGCACCACCAGCTTCTATCAGTACACCGTCGCCTCAGAGTTTTTAGGGTTGTTAGCCCTAGCAGCCGAGGGCTTGTTTTATTTGTGGCAACACGAGGCACATTGCTAGATATTGCCCTCGAACATCGAGAAGCTCTCAGCACCAGGGTTCCCGTGCCATGGTTCAGGCACCAAGTGTTCCACCGCCCACTCAGCCAGTTAGAGGTGGAGGTAGATGTTCTAGAGGTGGAGGTAGAGGTATTAGAGGTGGAGCTCAGGCAGCTAGAGGTGGAGGCCAGCCAGCAGCAGGCCGTCCCAGAGATGTAGTTCAGGGTGGTTGGGCCCAGCCCCGATGTTATGCTCTTCCAGCCAGGCCTGAGGCTGAGGCTTCCGATGCAGTTATCACAGGTACTGTTTTGGTTTGTAGCAGAGATGCTTCAGTTTTATTTGATCCAGGATCTACGTACTCCTATGTGTCATCTTATTTTGCACCGTATCTGGTCATGCCTAGTGATTCATTGAGTGCTCCTGTATATGTGTCTACACCGGTGGGTGATTCTATTGTGGTAGATCGTGTCCATCGTTCTTGTATAGTTGTGATTGGGGGTCTTGAGACCCGAGTAGACTTATTACTAATGGACATGGTTTATTTTGATGTCATACTGCGGATAGACTGGCTATCACCTTACCACGCAATCTTAGATTCTCATGCCAAAATGGTGACCTTAGCCTTACCAGGTTTACCCCGTTTAGAGTGGAGAGGGACTCCTGGTCATTCTACCCGTAGTGTTATCTCTTATGTGAAGGCTCGGTGTATGGTCGAGAAGGGGTGTTTGGCCTATTCGGCATATGTTCGTGATTCCAGTGCCGAGGTTCCTTCTATTGATTCTGTGCTCGTTGTTCGCGAGTTTCCTGAGGTATTTTCTTCAGACCTGCCGGGTATGCCACCAGACAGGGATATTAACTTTTGCATTGATTTGGCCCCGGGCACTCAGCCCATTTCTATTCCGTCGTATCGTACGGCCCCACCTGAGTTGAAAGATTTGAAGGAGCAGTTGTAAGACCTGCTTGATAAGGGCTTCATTAGGCCCAGTGTCTCGCCTTGGGGTGCGCCGGTGTTATTTGTCAAGAAGAAGGACGGATCGATGAGAATGTGTATAGATTAGCGGCAATTGAACAAGGTCACAATCAAGAATAAGTATCCATTGCCGAGGATTGATGATTTGTTGGATCAGCTTCAGGGTGCCAAGGTATTTTCGAAGATTGACTTGAGATCTGGCTACCATCAGTTGAGGATTAGGGCATCCGATGTCCCTAAGACATCTTTCCGCACTCGGTACGGGCATTATGAGTTCTTGGTGATATCATTCGGGTTGACAAATGCCCCAGCAACTTTTATGGATTTGATGAACCGAGTGTTCAGGCCTTACTTGGATTCGTTCGTGATAGCCTTCATTGATGATATTTTGATCTATTCCCGCAGTCGGGAGGAGCATGAGCAGCATCTTAGAGTGGTTCTTCAGACTTTGAGGGATAGTTAGTTGTATGCTAACTTCTTGAAGTGTGAGTTTTGCTTGAGTTCAGTTGCATTCTTGGGTCATGTGGTATCAGCAGAGGGTATTCAGGTAGATCTAAAGAAGATAGAGGCAGTCAAGAACTAGCCTCGACCCACATCAGCTACAGAGATCCGAAGTTTCTTGGGGTTGGCAGGCTATTATCGTCGGTTTGTTGAGGGGTTTTCATCAATAGCAGCCCCGATAACCAGGTTGACCCAGAAGGGTGCCCAGTTCAGGTGGTCGGACGAGTGTGAGGTGAGCTTTCAGAAGCTCAAGACAGCTTTGACTACGGCGCCAGTGTTGGTTTTGCCCACAGGTTCAGGGCCTTATACAGTTTATTGTGATGCATCCCGTTGGGCTTAGTGCAGTGTTGATGCAGGATGGAAAGGTCATTGCCTATGCTTCACGGCAGTTGAAGATTCATGAGAAGAACTATCCGGTTCACGATTTGGAGTTAGCAGCCATTGTTCACGCGCTGAAGATTTGGAGGCATTATCTGTATGGCGTGGCATGTGAGGTGTTCATGGATCACAAGAGTTTGCAATAGTTGTTCAAGCAGAAGGAGCTAAATTTGAGGCAGAGAAGGTGGTTGGAGCTGTTAAAAGACTATGATATCACCATCTTATATCATCAGGGAAAGGCCAATGTGGTGGCCGATGCTTAGAATACGAAGTCAGCCAGTATGGGCAGTCTTGAATATATTCTAGTCGGTGAGAGACCGCTTGCTTTGGATGTTCAGGCTTTGGCCAATCAGTTCATGACGTTGGATATTTTTTAGCCCAGCCGTGTGTTAGCTTGCACAGTCGCTCGTTCTTCATTATTGGAGCGTATCCGAGATCGGCAGTATGATAATCCTCATTTGTGTGTCCTTAAGGACACGGTGCAGCACGGAGGTGCCAAGCAGGTTACATTAGGAGATGATGGAGTTTTGAGATTGCAGGGTCGAGTTTGTGTGCCAAATGTGGATGGGCTCCAGGAGTTGATTTTAGAGGAGGCCCATAATTCCTAGTACTCTATCCAGCCGGGCGCCGCGAAGATGTATCAGGATTTGCGGCAGCATTATTGGTGGAGGAGAATGAAAAAGGACATTGTTGCATACGTGGCTCGGTGTTTGAATTGTCAGCAGGTTAAGTACCAGCATCAGAGGCCTGGTGGTTTGTTCCAGAAGATTGAGATTCCTGAGTGGAAGTGGGAGCGTATCATTATGGACTTCGTTGTTGGACTCCCACGGACTCAGAGAAAGTTTGATGTAGTGTGGGTCATTATTGATAGGCTGACCAAGTCAGCACATTTCATTCCTGTGGCAGTCTCCTATTCTTCTGAGAGGTTAGCTGAGATCTATATCCGGGAGATTGTTCGCCATCATGGTGTGCCCGTGTCTATCATTTCAGACCGAGGTACGCAGTTTACCTCACATTTTTGGAGAGCAGTTCAGTGGGAGTTGGGCATATGGATTGAGTTAAGCACAGCGTTTCATCCTCAGTCGGACGGGCAGTCCGAGCGGACTATTCAAATTTTGAAGGATATGCTCCGAGCTTGTGTCATTGACTTTGGAGGCTCGTGGGATCAGTTCTTTCCTTTAACAGAGGTTACCTACAACAACAGCTACCAGTCGAGTATCCAGATGGCTCCTTATGAGGCTTTATATGGTGGGCGGTGTCAGTCTCCGGTTGGATGGTTTGAGCCGGGAGAGGCTCGGTTGTCGGGTACGGATCTGGTGCAGGATGCCTTGGACAAGGTCAGGATCATTCAGCATATGCTTCGTACAGCTCAGTCCAGGCAAAAAAGTTATGCCGACCGTAAGGTTCGTGATTTGCCATTCATGGTCGGTGAGCAGGTATTGCTTCGGGTGTCGCCTATGAAGGGCATGATGAGATTTTGGGAAGAGGGGCAAGCTTAGCCCTAGGTTCATTGGCCCATTTGAGATTCTTGATCGAGTGGGGGAGGTGGCTTACAGACTTGCGTTACCGCTGAGCTTATCAGTCGTACATCCAGTGTTTCATGTGTCCATGCTTCGGAAGTATCATGGCGATCCACCCCACGTGTTAGATTTCAGCACTGTCTAGTTGGACAAGGACTTGTCATATGAGGAGGAGCCGGTAGCTATTCTAGATCGGCAGGTTCGTCAGTTAAGGTCGAAGAGTTTTCCTTCTGTTCGTGTTCAGTGGAGAGGTCAGTCTGCTGAGGCATCGACCTGGGAGTCCGAGTCCGATATGCGGAGCCGTTATCCCTATCTTTTTCCCGACTCAGGTACTTCCTTCTTATATCCGTTCGAGGACGAACGGTTGTTTTAGAGGTGGAGGATGTGATGACCCAAAAGGTCATCACTTGTTTTAGAAACAAATTCAGTGTTTCGAGGCCTAAAAACCTCCTTTTTACCTCACCTTGATTTGCGTGCGTGGTCCGGACCTATATCCGGAAAGCCTTCTATGTGAAAAAAATGAGAAATAGAAATTCCTAGAGTTAAAATTTTGATTTTTGGTTGACTTTGGTCAACATTTTGAGCAAACGGACCCAGATCCGTGTTCCGACAACTCCGGGATATTCCAACGATCCCGGGAGGTCCGCAGTAAAATATGGGACTTGGGCGTATACCCGAAAATGAATTCCGAGGTCCCAAGCCTTAGAAATCAATTTTTGAAAGAAATTGTTTTGCTGAATTATCCAAGGAATGAAGAAAAGAATTAATGTTCGAAACCATTGGTATCGGGCCCGTATTTTGGTTCCGGAGCCTGGTACAAACTTGTTATAGTATTTGAATGATAACTGTGAAATTTGGTGAAAAATGGAGTTTATTTGACGTGAGTTGGACTTCCGGTTGATGAGTTATGAACTTTAAGCGTTCTTGATGAAAATGATGAGTTTTGAGGTTTAATCCATGATTTTACATGTTATTTTGATGATGTGATCGCACGAGTAGGTCCATACAATGTTTTTGAGTTAGTATGCACATTTGGTTTGGAGTCCCGAGGGCTCGGGTGAGTTTCGGGTAGTTTCCGGGATGTCTTAGGCTTAAAATATGGATGTTGTAGGTTCAGAGAAGCGCAAATCTCTGAACCCGCCAGTGCGGTCCGCATTGATTTTGTGCTGTCCGCGGTGGGGGTTTTGTGGCCGCACTCGATTTTGTGCGGTCCGCATACGTTCACTGGTCCGACTTCGGAAGCCTATATCTTTTTATCTACACGGTACTTTGAGATGGTTCAAAGAGGAAAGTTGTAGCCCTTCGTTTCTAGTTTCCAGAAAGGTAAAGAAATCATAATTTGGACATCTGTAGAGAAAGTTATGGCCAAAATACGAAAGCATGTCACTGCAGTCAACATTGTGAGCTCCGCGGCCGCACTCGATTTTGTGCGGTCCGCACAGAGGGTCTAAGATGGTATATTTAGACGGGATTTTCAGTTATTTTTCATTTTTCAAGACTCCAAAAACATAAGAGGCGATTTTTTAAATAACATTTCTTCTCCAAAACATTAGTAAGTGATTTCTAACTCATTTTCTTTACTCCTTAACTTCTTTTTACAAGATTTCATCCTAGAATCTAGGATTTTCATGGTGAAATTGGGAATTTTGTGTAAAACCTAAGAATATTGAAATTTGGGGATTTAGACCTCAAATTGAGGTCGGATTCCAAAGCCAATTATATATCCGGGCTCGGGGGTGAATGGGTAATCGGGTTTTGGTCCGAATTTCTGGTTTGGACCAAGCGGGCCCGGAGTTGAATTTTGACTATTTGGGAAAAACCTTAGAAAACTTATTTCCATTCATTAGAATTGTTTTATTTAGCATTTATTGATATAATTAAGTAACTTGTGGCAAGATACGAGCGAGTTGGTGGTGGAATCAAGGGTTAAAGCGATAGTTGAGGCTTGAATTGTGTTAGTGGCGTCGAGGTAAGTGTTTGGTCTAACCTTAGCTTGAGGGATTAGGAGTTGTGTCTTAATTGCTATGTGTTAACTGTGGAGTACGACGTATAGACATGGTGACGAGTATCTATAAGCCGGTGTCAAGCATGCCCGTGAGTCTTGTATTGTAATTGTTATGACTCTGTTATGGTTTATTCGTGCTTCATATGAGGATTATCATTATTGTTCCCTTGCCAGAATGTTGGTGTTATATTACTGTTCCCTTGCCGGGATGTTGATGTTATATTACTGTTCCCTTGCCGGGATATTGTTGTTATATTATTGTTCCCTTGCCGGGATGTTGTTGTTATATTATTGCTTCCATGCTGAGACTCTTTTATGATTGGTGTTGAAATATGAAATGGGAGCGGGTTGCACGCCTGCAACGGTAATATATATAAAATGGGAGCAGGTTGCACGACTACTGTTATTCTGTTGTTACCTGTTACTCCCCGCATCATGTTTCCCCCGCCTAGCTTTAGTTGTAATTATGCTTCTATTTCCGTTGTATATGATTGAACTGCACAGGTTTATTTGGTAGTCTGGTCCTAGCCTCATCACTACTTCGCCGAGGTTAGGCCAGGTTCTTACCAGCATATGGGGTCGGTTGTGCTGATACTACACTCTGCACTCTTTTATGCAGATCCCAGTGCTGTAGATTTCGGACCGCAGTGAGATTGCTGCCTCTTGATCATCCGGCGACCCGAGGTAATCCTGCAGGCGTCCGTAGGCCTTGGCATCTCCTTCCATCGATTATTCCTGTTTCTTTCATGTATTTCCAGAGACAGTACTGTATTATTTCTTTCAGACCTTTATTTGTAGTACCCCTAGACAGTCTGTGAAGTTGTGACACCAGTCTTGGGTGGATTTGTTATGGATTGCTAATACTTTGCAATTCAGTCTTCCGCTTATTAAATTCTGTTGTCATTTAATTGTGGTTCTTAATTGTTAGCGGACTAAAAATGGAAACAAGGTAAATAGTTTAATAGGTTGGCTTGCCTAGCTTTCACTAGTAGGCGCCATCACGACTCCCGAGGTTGGGAAATCCGGGTCGTGACAAGTTGGTATCGGAGCTCTAGGTTACATAGGTCTCACAATTCACGGACAAGCTTAGTAGAGTCTGAGGGATCGGTACGGAAACGTCTGTATTTATCCCAGAGGCTACAGAGTTAGGAAAACTTCACATCTATTCTTTCTTGTCATGCAGTTTGGTTTCTCAATGTTAATTGAACTTCTACTCTGTTCTCTCGCGGATGGTGAGAACACGTACCGCTTCTTCACCCGAGCAGTAGCACAGACCGGTGATGGATCAGCTATGTCTTCGGAGGCTTTATAGAGGTTGGACAGGTTCACCAAGCTCTTCACTACCACTTTTAGCGGTGCATCTTCAGAGGATCCCATGATTATTTAGACAGCTGTCATAAGGTTCTCGGGAACATGGGGATAGTGGAGACCAATGGGGTCGACTTTGCTACTTTTCGCTTATCTGGATCCGCCAAGACTTGGTGGAGGGATTATTGTTTGGCTAGACCACTTGGGTCACCAGTTTTGACTTGGGATCTGTTTTCTCAGCTGTTTTTGGAGAAGTTTCTTCCTGTCACTCAGAGAGAGATCTATCGGAGGCAATTTGAGCATCTCCAACAGGGTTCTATGACTGTTACTCAGTACGAGACCAGGTTTATTTATTTGGCCCGTCATGCTCTACTTATACTTCCCACTGAGAGAGAGAGAGAGAGTGAGAAGGTTCATTGAGGGGCTCATTCAGCCTATTCGACTTCAGATGGCTAAGGAGACGGGGAGTGAGATTTATTTTCAGGAGGCGGCCAATGTGGCCAGGAGAGTTGAGATGGTTCTGTCGCAGGGAGGTGGTCAGGGGTCTGACAAGAGGCCTCGTCATTCAGGCAGATTCAGTGGCGCCTCGTCTGGAGGCAGGGATTCGTATGGTAGAGGCCATCCTCCTAGACCTTTTGAGTCAGCACTTCAGGTTTCTCACGGTGCTTCAGGTGGCCGTGGTTCTCATATGCAGTATTCTTATCAGCAGTCCTACAGTGCACCACCAGTTTCTATCAGTGCACCGTCGCTTCAGAGTTTTCAGGGTCGTTAGCCCCAGCAGCCGAGGGCTTGCTTTGTTTGTGGCAACACGAGGCACATTGCTAGATATTGCCCTCGAGCATCGAGCAGCTCTCAGCACCAGGGTTCCCGTGCCATGGTTCAGGCACCGAGTGTTCCACCGCCCACTCAGCCAGCTAGAGGTGGAGGTAGAGGTGCTAGAGGTGGAGGTAGAGGTATTAGAGGTAGAGCTCAGGCAGCTAGAGGTGGAGGCCAGCCAGCAGCAGGCCGTCCTAGAGATGTAGTTCAGGGTGGTGGTGCCCATCCCCGATGTTATGCTCTTCCAGCCAGGCCTGAGGCTGGGGCTTCTGACGCAGTTATCACAGGTACTGTTCTGGTTTATAGCAGAGATGCTTCAGTTTTATTTGATCCAGGATCTACGTACTCCTATGCGTCATCTTATTTTGCACCGTATCTGGTCATGCCTAGTGATTCTTTGAGTGTTCCTGTATATGTGTCTACACTGGTGGGTGATTCTATTGTGGTAGATCGTGTCCATCGTTCTTGTATAGTTGTGATTGGGGGTCTTGAGACCCGAGTAGACTTATTACTGTTGGACATCGTTGATTTTGATGTCATACTGGGGATGGACTGGCTATCACCTTACCACGCCATCTCGGAAGCCTATATCTTTTGATCTACAAGGAATCTTGAGATGATTCAAAAATATAAGTTGTAGCCCTTCGTGTCTAGTTTCCAGAAAGGTAAAGAAATCACAATTTGGAAATCTGTAGAGAAAGTTATGGCCAAAATTTTAAAGCATGTCACTGCAGTCAACATTGTGAGCTCCAAGGCCGCACTCGATTTTGTGCGTTCCGCACAGAGGGTCTAAAATGGGTATATTTAGACGGGATTTTCAGTTATTTTTCGTTTTTCAAAATCCCAAAAATATAAGAGGCGATTTTTCAAACAACCTTTCTTCTCCAAAACATTAGTAAGTGATTTCTAACTCATTTTCTTTACTCCTTAACTTCTTTTTACAAGATTTCATCCTAGAATCTAGGGTTTTCATGGTGGAATTGGGAATTTTGTGTAAAACCTAAGAATATTGAAATCTGGGGATTTAGACCTCAAATTGAGGTCGGATTCTAAAACCAATTATATATCCGGGCTCGGGGGTGAGTGGGTAATCGGGTTTTGGTTCGAATTTCAGGTTTGGACCAAGCGGACCCTAGGTCGAATTTTGACATTTTGGTAAAAACTTTAGAAAACTTATTTCCATGCATTAGAATTTTTTCATTTAGCATTTATTGATATAATTAAGTAACTTGTGGCTAGATACGAGCGAGTTGGTGGTGGAATCAAGGGGTAAAGCGATAGCTGAGGCTTGAATTGTGTTCGTTGTATCGAGGTATGTGTTTGGTCTAACCTTAGCTTGAGGGATTAGGAGTTGTGTCTTAATTGCTATGTGTTAACTGTGGAGTACGACGTATAGGCATGGTGACGAGTATCTATACGCCGGTGTCAAGCATGCCCGTGAGTCTTGTAGTGTAATTGTTATGACTCTGTTATGGTTTATTCGTGCTTCATATGAGGATTATCATTATTGTTCCCTTGCCGGAATGCTGGTGTTATATTACTGTTCCCTTGCCGGGATGTTGTTGTTATATTATTGCTTCCTTGCTGAGACTCTTTTACGATTGGTGTTGATGTTGGTGTTATATTACTGTTCCCTTGCCGGGATGTTGATGTTATATTACTGTTCCCTTGCCGGGATGTTGTTGTTATATTATTGCTTCCTTGCTGAGACACTTTTACAATTGGTGTTGAAATATGAAATGGGAGCGGGTTACACGCCTGCAACGGTAATATATATGAAATGGGAGCGAGTTGCACGCCTGCAACGGTAATATATGTACGAAATGGGAGCGGTTGCATGCCTGCAACGATAATATATATGAAATGGGAGCGGGTTGCACGCCTGCAATGATACTATATATGAAATGGGAGCGGGTTGCATGCCTTCAACGGTAATATATGTATGAAATGGGAGCGGGTTGCACGCCTGCAACGGTAATATATATGAAATGGGAGCGGGTTGCACGCCTGTAACGGTACAATACGAAATGGGAGCGGGTTGCACGCCTGCAACGGTATTATATGAAACGGGATCGGGTTGCACGCCTACAACGGTATTACATGTGTACTTGTTTCCTATTTCCTTATCTTTTGCTGGTATTTTATTTATTGCATTCCTTACATTTTTCTACTGTTATTCTGTTGTTACCTGTTACTCCCCGCAGCATGTTTCCCCCGCCCAGCTTTAGTTGTAATTATCTGCTTCTATTTCCACTGTATATGATTGAACTGCACAGGTTTATTTGGTAGTCTGGTCCTAGCCTCGTCACTACTTCGCCGAGGTTAGGCTAGGCACTTACCAGCACATGGGGTCGGTTGTGCTGATACTACACTCTGCACTCTTTTGTGCAGATCCCAGTGCTGTAGATNGCATCAACCTGGGAGTCCGAGTCCGATATGCAGAGCCGTTATCCCTATCTTTTTCCCGACTCGGGTACTTCCTTCTTATGTCCGTTCGAGGACGAACAGTTATTTTAGAGGTGGAGGATGTGATGACCCAAAAGGTCATCACTTGTTTTAGAAACAAATTCAGTGTTTCAAGGCCTAAAAACCTCCCTTTTACCTCACCTTGATTTGCGTGCGTGGTCCGGACCTATATCCGGAAAGCCTTCTATTTGACGTGAGTTGGACTTCCGGTTGATGAGTTATGAACTTTAAGTGTTCTTGATGAAAATGATGAGTTTTGAGGTTTAATCCATGTTTTTACATGTTATTTTGATGATGTGATCGCACGAGTAGGTCCATATAATGTTGTTGAGTTAGTATGCACATTTGGTTTGGAGTCCCGAGGGCTCGGGTGAGTTTCGGGTAGGTTCCGGGATGTCTTAGGCTTAAAATATGGATGTTGCAGGTTCAGAGAAGTGCAAATCTCTGAACCCGCCAGTGCGGTCCGCATTGATTTTGTGTTGTCCGTGGTGGGGGCTTTGCGGCCGCACTCGATTTTGTGCGGTCCGCAAAGGTTCACTGGTCCGACTTCAGAAGCCTATATCTTTTGATCTACAAGGAATTTTGAGAAGATTCAAAAAGTACAGTTGTAGACCTTCGTGTCTATTTTCCAGAAAGGTAAAGAAATCACAATTTAGACATCTTTAGAGAAAGTTATGGCCAAAATACGAAAGCATGTCACTGCAGTCAACATTGTGAGCTCCGCGGCCGCACTCGATTTTGTGCGGTCCGCACAGAGGGTCTAAGATGGGTATATTTAGACGGGATTTTCAGTTATTTTTTATTTTTGAAAACTCCAAAAACATAAGAGGCGATTTTTCAAACAACCTTTCTTCTCCAAAACATTAGTAAGTGATTTCTAACTCATTTTCTTTACTCCTTAACTTCTTTTTACAAGATTTCATCCTAGAATCTAGGATTTTCATGGTGGAATTGGGAATTTTGTGTAAAACCTAAGAATATTGAAATCTGGGGATTTAGACCTCAAATTGAGGTCGGATTCCAAAACCAATTATATATCCGGGCTCGGGGGTGAATGGGTAATCGGGTTTTGGTCCGAATTTCGAGTTTGGACCAAGCGGGCCCGGAGTCGAATTTTAACTATTTGGGAAAACCTTAGAAAACTTATTTCCATTAATTAGAATTGTTTTATTTAGCATTAATTGATATAATTAAGTAACTTGTGGCAAGATACGAGCGAGTTGGTGGTGGAATCAACGGTTAAAGCGATAGTTGAGGCTTGAATTGTGTTCGTGGCGTCGAGGTAAGTGTTTGGTCTAACCTTAGCTTGAGGGATTAGGAGTTGTGTCTTAATTGCTATGTGTTAACTTTGGAGTACGACGTATAGGCATGGTGACGAGTATCTATAAGCCGGTGTCAAGCATGCCCGTGAGTCTTGTATTGTAATTGTTATAACTATTATGGTTTATTCGTGCTTCATATGAGGATTATCATTATTGTTCCCTTGCCGAAATGTTGGTGTTATATTACTGTTCCCTTGCCGAGATGTTGATGTTATATTACTGTTCCTTTGCTGGGATGTTGTTGTTATATTATTGTTCCCTTGCCGGGATGTTGTTGTTATATTATTGCTTCCTTGCTGAGACTCTTTTACGATTGGTGTTGAAATATAAAATGGAAGCGGGTTGCACGCCTGCAACGGTAATATATATGAAATGGGAGCGGGTTTCACGCCTGCAACGGTAATATATGTATGAAATGGGAGCGGGTTGCACGCCTACAACGGTAATATGTATGAAATGGGAGCGGGTTGCACGCCTGCAACGGTAATATATATAAAATGGGAGCGGGTTGCACGCCTGCAACCATGTCCATCCCCAGTATGACATCAAAATCAACCATGTCCAACAGTAATAAGTCTACTCGGGTCTCAAGACCCCCAATCACAACTATACAAGAACGATGGACACGATCTACCACAATAGAATCACCCACCGGTGTAGACACATATACAGGAGCACTCAAAGAATCACTAGGCATGACCAGATGCGGTGCAAAATAAGATGACACATAGGAGTACGTAGATCCTGGATCAAATAAAATTGAAGCATCGCTGCTACAAACCAGAACAATACCTGTGATAACTGCATCGGAAGCTCAGCCTCAGGCCTGGCTGGAAGAGCATAACATCGGGGCTGGGCCCCACCACCCTGAACTACGTCTCTGGGACGGCCTGCTGGTGGCTGGCCTCCACCTCTAGCTGCCTGAGCTCCACCTCTAATACCTTTACCTCCAGCTCTAGCACCTCTACCTCCACCTCTAGCTGGCTGAGTGTATTATATGAAATGGGATCGGGTTGCATGCCTGCAACGGTATTACATGTGTACTTGTTTCGTATTTCCTTATCTTCTGCTGGTATTTGATTTATGGCGTTCCTTACATTTTTGTACTCTTATTCTGTTGTTACCTGTTACTCCCCGCAGCATGTTTTCCCCGCCCAGCTTTAGTTGTAATTATCTGCTTCTATTTCCGCTGTATATGATTGAACTGCACAGGTTTATTTGGTAGTCTGGTCCTAGCCTCGTCACTACTTCGCCGAGGTTAGGCTAGGCACTTACCAGCACATGGGGTCGGTTGTGCTGATACTACACTCTGCACTCTTTTGTGCAGATCCCAGTGCTGTAGATTTCGGACCGCAGTGAGATTGCTGCCTTTTGATCATCAGGCGACCCGAGGTAGTCCTGCAGGCGTTCGCATGCCTTGGCGTCTCCTTCCATCTATTATTCCTGTTTCTTTCATGTATTTTCTGAGACAGTACTGTATTATTTCTTTCAGACCTTTATTTGTAGTACCCCTAGACAGTCTCTGAAGTTGTGACACAAGTCTTGGGTAGATTTGTTATGGATTGGTAATAGCAGTTTTATTAAAACTTTGCAATTCAGTCTTCTGCTTATTAAATTCTGTTGTTATTTAATTGTGGTCCTTAATTGTTAGCGGATTAAAAATAGAAACAAGGTAAATAGTTTAATAGGTTGGCTTGCCTAGCTTTCACTAGTAGGCGCCATCACGACTCCCGAGGGTGGGAAATCCGGGTCGTGACATTTATTGTCTTTGCTTGTATTTATAATCAAATTATAGGATGTCAATAATTTCAAAGAGAAAAATAAGGTAAAATACTTACCTTAAATCCAGAATTTATTCCTGAAGGAAGTTCATGGATCAACTAACACTCATTATGCTCAATATTATCTACAAGTTGCGCACCATGCACGTATCCCAAAGCCTGGTGACCAAAGCAGATGCCTAGTATAGGAACATAAATACATTCACGTAAGAGCCTCACACAAATTTCTATATCTTCTCTGCACAGGTGGTTTAATTTTCTCAAACATTAGATAACTAATTAATAGTAAATCACAAATTAAAACAACCGCCTCTACTCAATTGGTTAGAGTCTCGAGCTGATAACGTGTTATTAAACAATAAAAGAAGAAAAAGAGTAATACAGAGAAAAGTACAGAGAGAATTCTTATTGATTTGGGATCAATTACAATGGAATAAAACCCCTTTAATTATAGGAAAAAAGTGACTTAGCCACTAAGTAACAAACCCTAAAATCTCTCTAAAGTATAGACAATTCTATTTATAACAATATGAAATAGTTGAATACAACTCTATTTATAACAATATGAAATAGTTAATAGGACTTCTTTTTTTCAAAAGTATTGCGTCTAATAGTCTATTTGGCCATGCTCATCCAAATCTAAAACTATTTTTTTCTTTCAAAAAAGTGTTTTTTTTTAAAACTTGAAGTGTTTGGCCAAGCGTTTAGAAGAAAAAAGTGCTTTTGAGTAGAAGCAGAAGCAGTTTTGGAGAAACAGAAAACAGTAGCTTCTCCCGAGAAGCATTTTTTGAAAAGCACTTTTGCGAAAAATACACTTAGAAACACTTTTTAAAAGCTTGGCCAAACACTAATTGCTGCTCAGAAGTACTTTTCAAATTAATTAACCAAACACAAATTATTTCTCTTCAAAAGTACTTTTGAAAAAAACATTTTTAAGATTAAACACTTCTCAAAATAAGCTGATAAACATGCTATAATTTTGTGTTGTTCAACTTATATGTTTGGTATTCTTTATACAGATATATGAAATCACGAGTTAAAATAATGTTTTAAAGATAAAAAATAAAGCTAGTTAAAATAAACTTAATGTGCGCATGTAGCTGCCATATATACAAATGAAGGTCAATTTGCACCAATCAACGCTTTATAAGACGGTAAATATCATTCAATTACTTGACCCCAAAAAAATCAATTGTCTAAAAACTAGTGCGTAATAAAGAAGTTGCTTCTCGTTGTAATAACCCCATATTTAAGCCTCAACTTTCATCATATCAAAGTTAGATGTATTCTTCATTACAACGCGATCAAAAATTAATAAAAATAGAAATTTGATATGTTTTCACTAGTAATAGTACTTTTTGGTTTAAAAATGCTTTCCAAATTTGTTTTCAACTCAGAGATCAACTCTCAATTTATCACTTTTGTTTTTAACACTCTAAAGGATTAAAACCTAACATCAACACGAGCAAAAAAAAAAAAAAAAAAGGAATTCCTCTGATCCCTGTGTTAGTAGTCTAAAGAAAAATACGAAAGACTTGCACAACAAAAACTTGAGATTTGCCTAATATACGTGTTTGCCTTTACTTGTCGAGATTTCAAGTGTGAATCGAGCTCCGCATCTCCTCCGATGGAGGATACAGAAGCTTCTAGAAGGAGCTCGAAGAGAGAGAAAAGAGGAGCTGCAGAGAATTAGGTAAACTGTGAAATGAAGATTGTATTGAATGTAATTGATACTGTTCAATATATACAATTTCTATTGACTAACTAATCTATGCACTAACACTAACTAACTAATATTACTAGCTGATGATGCTAACTGAGCACTACTACAAGAAAGACAAATACAATACAGTACAGTAGTCTTAATACCCCTCTCAAGTTGGATGTGAGGAAATCACACCCAACTTGCCAAGTATAGAACAATGTTTGATCCCAGTGAGAGCTTTAGTAAGCACATCTGCAAGTTTGTAACGACCCGGCCGGTCGTTTTGAGAAATCAAGCTCCGTTCGATGGCGTAAGGTCTGGAACAGCTTCATAATATGAGTATCGACTTGTGTGCATGGTTGAATTTAGTTACCAGATGGTTCAGAGTCGAAATGGGAGAAGGAATCTAGTTTTGGAAGCTTAAATGGTGTGAATTTGACCGGAATTGGACTTTGGAGTAAACGGCTCCGGAATGGATTTTGAACAATCTTAACAGCTTCGTATGGTGATTTTGGACTTAGGCCCGTGTCCGGATTTGGATTTGGAGGTCCGTAGAATAATTTGAGGCAAATCGGCGAAAGTTGTAAAAGTTGAAGTTTTGAAAATGGAGAAGTTTGACCCATAGTTGACTTTTGTGCTATCAGGGACGGAATGCGATTCCAAGAGCTGGAACAGCCCCGTCTTGTCATTTGAGACTTGTCTGCAAAATTTGGCGTAATTCCGAGTTGATTTTGATTGGTTTCGGCACGAGTTTTCAAAGTTGAAAGATTTGGAAGTTCATAGTTCGATTCATGGCGCGATTTACATTTTCGGTGTTGTTTGATGTGATTTGAGACCTCGAGCGAGTCTGTGTTAGGTTATATGACTTATTTGCGTGTTTAGACAGGGTCCCGGGGGCCTCGGGTGTGTTTCGGACGAGTTCTGGATGTTTTGCATGGTTTTGAGCATGTCTGACTTCTGGTGTTTTCGCACCTGTGACCTTGGAGCGCAGGTGCGGCTCCGGTTCTGCGTGAGCCTGATCGCATCTGCGATCTTTGAGGCCTGGAAACTAGCTCGCTTCTGCGAGTGCCGGAATGCAGGTGCGTAACCGCTTCTGCGGTTGATGCATTGCATCTGCGAATGGAGCCCCCGCTTCTGTGCTCCTGTTATCGCTTCTGCGGCGCCGCTGATGCGGCTAATTGACTGCAGATACGGACCTAGGCCTGTAAGTGAAGTTCGCAAAATGCGAACGTCTGCCCCTAAATGCGATAGCGCAGATGCGGTTAAGTATCCGCAGATGCGGAAGTGCTGGGCAGAATCCTTTATATCGAGGGTTTGGCCATTTTCTTCATATTTTGAGCTTTAGACTTCGATTTTGGGAGCTTCTTTCAGGGGTTTTCAAGCAAATCGATTGGGTAAGTGTTCTTCAACTAGAATCTAACCTATTCAATGATTTTATCTTTATTTGCATCATTTAATTTGTATTTTGAGTTGTGAAAAATGTTGGTTTTTGAAGAAAGTTTTCAAAATGAAGAATCATGATTTGAGGGACCAAATGGTATTGGAATTTAATAAATTTTGTATGGTTGAACTCGTATCGGACTGAGTATTCGATTTTTGTAAAATTTGTCGGGTTCCGAGGTGTGGGCCCGGGGGTCGACTTTTGGACCGATTTTTGGATGTTGTTAAAGATTGAGACTTTATGATCCGGAATAATTTCTTATGTGTTTTATTTGTTCTTTGAAGTTAATTTGGTTGGATTTGAGCCGTCCTAAGGTCTTTTCACCCGAGAAGTGCATTTTAGAGTATCGGTTTGTCGTCTTTGAGGTAAGTATCTTGCCTAACCTTGTGTGAGGGACTTCCCCTTAGGATTTGAGTCTTTTATGTTGATTGTAGTTCGTGTACGCAAGGTGATGAGTGCGTACTCGGAATTATTTGTGGGAAATTGGCCTTTTAGGGTTCTTAGGTCCTTATATTCACTATGTATGAAGTTATTCTTGATATGACTGAGTTTTCTATTTACTAGTTTCGCCTCTACATGCTTAATTGAAAGTAATTGCTTCATGATTCACTCTTATTGCCTAATTGACTCCTATTTGATTTAACTGAGAATTTCCCTCTCATATTGTCATGCTATCTTTTCATGGATGCTTGTCTTATTTGAGAATTATTATTATCCCTCCTGAGATTGTTTAGTCTTAAGTGAAGCTAAGATCACCTTTCCCTAATTGAATTGTCGAATATCCTCGTAACTTTCCAGCCTTAAAAGGAGTTTAGATAACCTATATCTTTGTTTACTTGCATTAATTTGGGACTACTGGACTCGTGATGATTTCCTTGTTATTGACTTGTATATTGTGGGATCGTTGCTACATGTTAGTTTTCCCTTTGTTGACATGTTCCCTTTATGCCAGCATTCTTTTCTGTGGTTATTCCTTGTGAGTTGGTCCTATCGTTTCTTTGTGGTGTACAGTTCTTGAGTTGATTTTCTTGTCGTACCTTGTATTATTGTTATTGTTGTTGTTATACGTGTTGTGGTGATGTACGAGTTTTCTGCTGTGCTGTAACTGTTATTTCTGTTGGTTGCGCTGCATATTTACTTTGGGACTACGGAACGGTATTCCGGGAAATCCCCCTGCATGTTTACTTTGGGACTATGGAACGGTATTCCGGGAGACCCCCCTGCACATTTATGTTTGGGACTACGGGACGATATCCCTGTTGATACCCAATATTTTCCTCACATATTTCAAATATGCATATATACTTTCAAAATAGTGCATGAGCATCATCAAGTATTTTTCCTAATTTTTTCATAATTTTTAACGATTTTTTAATCAATTTATTCCCATATTTTATTGTGTAAATAAATCATTAATTGCATCACAAATTATTTTTATAATAATTTTAGCATCTAATTTTATCATTTACACCCAGATTAGGCTTTAAATATTTTAACATATTTATCATAAATACATTTGCATCTTTAGGCTAAAATTATATATTTTCAATAATAGCCCACATATACTTATAATTACTTTATTTATGCAAAAATAACTTTTTATATTTTTAAAGTGTTGAATAATTTTTACTAACAATTTTTATGCACAAATGATATTTTTGTTATTCATTAATTATTTTTATAAATTATTTGTTTAATAAATTGGGTATTTAAAATCTGGCCCCAATTTTTATTGAGTTTTTGGACCTAACCCAATTACCCTAGCCCAACCACTCAAAATCCTGGCCCAGTCCGCACCAGCCCAAACAAAATAACCCCCTAACCCAATACCCGTTCTATACCCGACCCAAACCCCTTCCTTCAATCCCGGCCGTTGATCTCTTAAGATCAATGGCCCACATTCATCACACACCTTTTAATTTACCTACCCTAACCCTAACTCCCCATTCCCTCCAAACCGCCGTCCTCAAATTCTCTCCTCTCCTCCTCTTCTGAAACCCTTGCGCCCTCACTCCTAATCACTTTCGATTCCAACCAGATATGGAATCAATCGGGGATTTTCTTACCTTATTGGCTATCTCCTACTACTGGCTACTCTATTATGGTATTGTTTAGTGGCTTGCCTAACATGGCAAGCTAATCTCTCTATTTTCGGACCAAATCTGGTTTGAATCTTCCCCTTCTCTCATCTGTGTTCATTTTTCCTCTCTCTATGTACGAATCTCTGAGATTTTCTATATTCTTTATTTACCCTAAAGTTAGGGTTTAGATCTTTCTAAAGATCTATTTAAATTTTTTCTTATTTTGTTAAAAATCTTGTTTATGTTTCCGCATGTCTATCTGTGAGCACCTAATTTTTGCCCTACATGAAAATAACTCCTGGAAGTAAACCCAAAATGAGTTTTAAGGGATTTTAGAAGTTTTTTTTTATTTAGTTGCATTTCATGCATTTTTAATATTTTAAAATCATAGAAAAATGATAAAAAAATATCACGTTTTAATTTCATGTCATCTTAGGTCCATTTGCATGTAGGAATTAATTTTATTAAGAAAAATCACAAAAAAAAATGGTCATTTTAACATATTTAGCTTTTAGTCTTTAGAAAGTAGTGTTTTTATTTAGTTTTAAGTTATTAATTGCTTTAATAGATAAACAATTTTAATTTTTACAAATTAGATGGATTTAGGATTAATTTAGGATTTTATTAGATTTTAAAATCAAAGAAAAAGAAAAATGAAAAAAAAAAGATTTTGATTTAGTCTTCCTACCCCAAAGTTAATTAGCCCAAATTCATGACCAAAATCCCTTCAAGCCCAAAATATTGAGCCCATACCCATTCCCCGTTTGACCTAACCAAATTCTTACCCCTATAAAATAACACTTAACTTCTAAAATAAAAAAAAAAAAACCTACACCTCTAAGCTAGCCGCTCCCCCTTCTGATTTTTCAATCTCTTTTCTCTCAATTGGAGGAGACAAAAACGGACACGCACTGAGAAGGGGAAAGCAGATGGAGACGGGAAAAACATGACACCAAACCTAGCTCCAAAACAGTTGAAAGCCGGTCACAAAAGCACCCTTAAAACAGTCCAAAAAATGCAGCAACCTTTCCCCCATGAATCAGCTCCTTTAGCACCCAAAATCTAGCCGAAAAACAACCGAAATCACCCCCAAAAACAGCTCCAAAGAGCAGCAAAAACAACTGCAAAATTGCTGAAGAAAGCTGTCAAAATTAACACAAGAACGTCACTCAAAACTCACCCAAAAAACAGCCCAGGAACGCCTCAAAACACCCCCTTAAACTCCATCGGAACTCAGCCCCAAAGCTCAGCAAAATCCAGCCAAAAAGGAGCAGTAAAACCAGCTGCGAAATAGCTCGAAAACAGCTTCAAAACCAGCCCAAAATCAGTTCCGAAACATCGTTAAAGTGAGGTAATGTTCGAGTTCGCCGGTTCGAGGTCCTTGCGATGTAGCCTTTAAAAGTCTCCAATCTCGGATCAGGTCCGTTTTTGCCTCTTTCGATTTATATTTTTGGTTGATCTCTTCAATATGTTTGCTCATGAATCTCTATTTATGTGTTTGCTTGTGGTATTTGTCGAAAAATTTTCATTGGTTCAATATCCTGATTTGCCATGGATTTTGATCTTCTTGCTGATATGCTTATGTTTATTTTGTGGTAGCATGTTTAAATAAATCATCTAATACAAGGTATTGAGTTAGTTAATTTAGCTTAGGGAGTTTGGAAGGTTGGGGTAATTCCGCTTGGGTTATGCATCGTCAATCTCTTGCTCTGTTTATGCAATGTTTTAGTATCTAGCTTATTTCATTTCTGTAAATATTTGTTCAATGAGCTATGGGGTTTTGATTTAAAATGAATTAAAAATGAGTCATCAGCAAGAGAGTCGGGTTGATTTGTTGTATATGGAAATAGGTTTTCTTTAGTTTTAATTTGGAATTTTTACCTCCTATAGCAAAGGTTAACACCTTATTTATTTTAAATAAATATCATTCAAATAAATTATATTCTATAGATATCTTTTATAGTTTATAGCAAAATTTCTAATTTTGGTTATCTCTTACACTTAAGCCACTAAAGACGCTATGTTTTATTTTTCTCTCTCCGTTTTCAGATTTTTCTCTCTCATAGTTACCGTATTTCATAAAAACTTCTCAATACACGTTCTCCCTCTCTCTATTTTGATACACTCTATTCCTTCGCATTCCCTGCAAACACGCTCAAAACCAGAGAAACCTCTCACCCACACCACTGCTTCCTCCTTCCCCAATCTCGGCGTAAACCCTAATTTCCTCTAGATTTTTGTCATTTGTTTCTATAATTAGTGTGGTAAGTATTTAAATTTTTTGATTTTCGCTATTTTTGTTGAGAAATTTTCATAAAGCACTATCGTTTAGCAGTAATTAGCCATTTATAAATATCTTTTGCTATATTACGGATTATAGATACCTTTTATGTGGTTATAAGATGTATTTGATGTATTTAAGCTATTGTATTCATTAATACAATAGCAAAAATAAGCGTGAATCAAGGAATTCCAGCTAAGCTTGAGATGTATTCAAATGTATTCACGCGGCCTTATCATGAATACAGTAACGTATTTTGCGTAAAATATGGAAATTTGAACTTGTTTAAAACGGAAAGGAAATCAATTCACCTGATATTCTCCTAATTTAACTCAACTAACACAAACTATTGCCCATAATTCTGTATTCCTCCATTCACGATTCAACGAGAAAAATAGCGAAAACCAGAGCAACATCTGGATTTTCAGTTCTCCCTTTTTTTTCCGTAACCAGTTCTCTTTTCAACCAAGAAAAAGTGCGATTGATACAAATGTATACAAAATACGGTATAATTCAATTATACATATGGCAAGTTTAACAGTTTTGTTGCGTCATTCTGGCAAGTGGAACGGTGAGAGCAATTACGTCGATTATTCAATTGAGGGAATACCGATAAAGGAGTATGTGTCGTATAATGATTTGGTTGCGTCAATTTCTAATCAACTGGGCATAGATTTGAGCTCAAAGTCCATTAAAATTCAATACAAAGTAGAAGGGAATAACACGCCAATGGAAATACACAATGACATGGGTTACAGGGTGTATGTAGAGTTGAAAAAAGAGAACAGAGAATTCGGGATGTATCCTTTGTGCATAACAACGATTGAAAAAGAACTTGTATCCGGTGGTAGTTTAATTCAAGGTGATATTGTGCAAATAGACGAATCACTTCAAAGGTATGATTCCGGTATAGATGATACGCTTGCTCTAGGTTTTGTCAATTCAGGAGAAACAATTGGGGTGTTTGAACTGGACAAGGATTTGATAATTTCAAAAAATATTCTTTGCGCTTTTTATGGGGCGGTGATGAAGATGGACCAACAGTTGCAGCATGTTTCTTCTTAGACTGAAGATCAGGTGTAGGAGAAAAGTCATCCGAATCCTCTGCTGACTTGTCTGAATGAGTAGGTGTAGGACTGTTCTCAACAGCAACGCCTACTGGAGGAATCTGAATAACGGCAAGCTCTATATCGTTTGGATGGATGTCCTTGTAAACAATCTGAAAAACGAAGTACAATCAAAGTCTTACAATAATGGCTGTATGTAAATCTGGAATCAAAAGGTAATTTGTATTCAAATGAAGGCAGCAGTAATGATTAGTAAATTATATGCAACTGTACGGAGCAATAAAAATGAAGGCAGCAGATACTGTATGCAAGTGTATGCGACTGTATGCATTAGTAAATTATATGCAACTATATGCAGCAATAATAATGAAGGCAGCAACAACTGTATGCAAGTGTATGCGACTGTATGCAGCAGTAACTGTATGCAAAGGTAATAAGGAAGGCAGCAGCAACTGTATGCAAGTGTATGCGACTGTATGAAGCAGTAACTGTATGCAACTGTATGCAAAGGTAATAATGAAGGCAACAACAATTGTATGCAAGTGTATGAAGCAATAATTGTATGCAACTGTATGCAACAGTAATGATTAGTAAATTATAAACTAGCCACCTAACAAATTATAAATTACCATGTTTCCCTTGTCATTGAACATGCGTTCATCAGATAAGCAAAGTTTGGCTGATTTCCGGTGGATCTCCAATTGAGTATTCTGGGTACCACATTATCAACTCGCAGTGCAATTTTGGGATCAACATTTGAACAGCACTCATAAAACCAAACTTGCATAGCTAGAGACATCCCAGCTATCCTGTAGTACTTCTTCTGAGCATCCATCTTCTTGCTAATAGATTTTCTCAGGCTTTCAAATGCTTTTATACCCCATGGATATTCAGAATAGCTCCCACTCTCGACCAAGTCAATATGTAGCCTTGGGATGGTTGTGCTGTTCTTCTCGGATGAAAATATGAAAGTGTGTATTAAATACAACACAGCTATCTTTAAGGCATCACCATCGTTGTCGTGACCCCAATTCTTGTCAGCAAAGCATTTCCAACAAATCTTTCTTTTTGACAAGATTGGCACCGCCAAAGTATGTCTCAATAATCCGGTTAGGAACCTTTTCATTGAACTGAAAATCAGCAGGGTTACCAACACATTTGAGGCCAGTCACAAGCGCAAACTCCCTTATTGAGAAAGATAATGTAGTACCATGGACGTGTATTGAAAATACATCGTCAGGACTTCCTTCTAACTGGAGAGCCATGAAGCATCTGAAGAGTTGACGTTGGACTTCACAATGCTTCATTTGAAGGAAATTTCCAAAACAAGTGTTACCAGTTGTTTGTACTGCTCTGGAGTAAGATTTTTTATGAGGTCGGATATGTCTGTGTTAGTATATACACTGATATGCGGTGCAAATATAGGTTGTTTTTTCACAAACAGCTTAATTTCCTGCATATAACAAGAATAAATACATGTAAATACAAATGAATACAAGACATATTTCATAGTACAACTGATATGAATACAACTAAATACAAACTGCAAAAATAAACTGGAGTAAGGTGTCAGTGATATAAATATATGTACATATATAATACATATGCATACAACAAATAAATACATTGCAATTAGAATAAAACAGTGATGCGAACTTTGAAAATCCTTATAAATACAACTATATGAAATATGAAAAGGTCAGTCTAGTAAGGTAAAAAACAGTGAAAGGACTATTTGAATACATCCAAATAAATCTAAATGCATTATGCAACAAAAAATTAAATAAAAGTCAATTTGCATACATCAGAATACATAAACATATTTGTATCATTGATTTCTGTAAGTACAAAAATACATTGAATATCGTTTTTGCATAAATCTAATTACATGTACATGTATAAATACATAAAAAGCAGAGAAGTCAACAGGTTTATACATATAAATACAGATGAATACATCAATCAATAAAGATGAATACATCAGACATTACCTTTTCTTCCAGTGTATCCGAGCTTTTACTTGCTTCAACCTCCTTCCCCTTGACAGATGAAGCTTCAGAAATATGTTTTTTCCTCTTTTCCGCAATGGGAAGTCTTGTTTCCTTCAATGATTTCTCAACTTGGGTTTCTTTGAAATTGTCATGGCGACATTTTGTTCTCTTCTCCAATGCCATATTTTTTGTTAAACCTGCATCCAATTCCCCTTAAGTGATTTGCAAGGAGAAAGAGGGCCCATCGAAAGTGAGAATTTTAGTGGGTATACCTCTAGTAATCAACTTGCAGGGTGTATTCTCAGACATTGTGAGAATACGCTTGGATACTGTTGATTAGGGAAAACTTGGTGAGTAGAGAGTGTTGAGAATAAACAAAAATGAAATCTTTACCTCCTATAGCAAAGGTAAAAATGTTATTTGTTTATTCTCAACATCTCTATTCACCAAGTTTTCTCTAATCAACAGTATCCAAGCATATTCTCACAATGTCTGAGAATACACCCTGCAAGTTGATTACCAGAGGTATACCCACTAAAATTCTCACTTTCGATGGGCCCTCTTTCTCCTTGCAAATCACTCAAGGGGAATTGGATGCAGGTTTAGCCAAAAATATGGCATTGGAGAAAAGAACAAAATCTCGCCATGACAATTTCAAAGAAACCCAAGTTGAGAAATCATTGAAGGAAACAAGACTTCCCATTGCGGAAAAGAGGAAAAAAACATATTTCTGAAGCTTCATCTGTCAAGGGGAAGGAGGTTGAAGCAAGTAAAAGCTCGGATACACTGGAAGAAAAGGTAATTTCTGATGTATTCATCTTTATTGTTTGATGTATTCATCTGTATTTATATGTATAAACCTGTTGACTTCTCTGTTTTTTATGTATTTATACATGTACATGTATTTAGATTTATGCAAAAACGATATTCAATGTATTTTTGTACTTACAAAAATCTATGATACAAATATGTTTATGTATTCTGATGTATGCAAATTGACTTTTATTTAATTGTTTGTTGCATAATGCATTTAGATTTATTTGGATGTATTCAAATAGTTCTTTCACTGTTTTTTACCTTACTAGACTGACCTTTTCATATTTCATATAGTTGTATTTATAAGGATTTTCAAAGTTCCCATCACTGTTTTATTCTATATTCAATGTCTTTATTTGTTGTAAGTGTATGTATTATATATGTACATATATTTATATCACTGACATCTTACTCCAGTTTATTTTTGTAGTTTGTATTTAGTTGTATTCATATCAGTTGTACTATGAAATATGTCTTATATTCATTTGTAACATGTATTTATTCTTGTTATATGCAGGAAATTAAGCTGTTTGAAAAAAACAGCCTATATTTGCACCGCATATCAGTGTATATACTAACACAGACAAAGTCTTCGACCTCAAAGAAAATCTTACTCCAGAGCAGTACAAACAACTGGGTAACACTTGTTTTGGAAATTTCCTTCAAATGAAGCGTTGTGAAGTCCAACACCAACTCTTCAAATGCTTCATGGCTCTCCAGTTAGAAGGAAGTCCTGACGATGTATTTTCAATACACGTCAATGGTACTACATTATCTTTCTCAATAAGGGAGTTTGCGCTTGTGACTGACCTCAAATGTGTTAGTAACCCTGCTGATTTTCAGTTCAATGAAAAGTTTCCTAACCGGATTATTGAGACATACTTTGGCGGTGCCAATCTTGTCAAAAAGAAAGATTTGTTGAAATGCTTTGCTGACAAGAATTGGGGTCACGACAACGATGGGGATGCCTTAAAGATAGTTGTGTTGTATTTAATACACACTTTCATATTTTTATCCGAGAAGAACAACACAACCATCCCAAGGCTACATTTTGACTTGGTCGAGAGTGAGAGCTATTCTGAATATCCATGGGGTATAAAAGCATTTGAAAGCCTGAGAAAATCTATTAGCAAGAAGATGAATGCTCAGAAGAAGTAGTACAGGATAGCTGGGATGCCTCTAGCTATGCAAGTTTGGTTTTATGAGTGCTGTTCAAATGTTGATCCCAAAATTGCACTGCGAGTTGAAAATGTGGTACCCGGAATACTCAATTGGAGATCTACCGAAAATCAGCCAAACTTTGCTGATCTGATGAACGGCATGTTCAATGACAAGGGAAACATGGTAACTTATAATTTGTTAGTTGGCTAGTTTATAATTTACTAATCATTACTGCTGCATACAGTTATTGCTTCATACAGTTGTTGCTGCCTTCGTTATTACCTTTGCATACAGTTACTGCTTCATACAGTCGCATACACTTGCATACAGTTGTTGCTGCCTTCCTTATTACCTTTGCATACAGTTATTGCTGCATACAGTTGCTGCTGCCTTCATTATTATTGCTGCATACAGTTGCATATAATTTACTAATGCATACAGTCGCATACAATATCTGCTGCCTTCATTTTTATTGCTCCATACAGTTGCATATAATTTACTAATCATTACTGCTGCCTTCATTTGAATACAAATTACCTTTTGATTCCAGATTTGCATACAGCCATTGTTGTAAGACTTTGATTGTACTTCGTTTTTCATATTGTTTACAAGGACATCCATCTAACCGATATAGAGCTTGCCGTTATTTAGATTCCTCCAGTAGGCGTTGCTGTTGAGAATAGTTATTGCTTCATACAGTTGTTGTTGCCTTCATTATTACCTTTGCATACAGTTACTGCTTCATACAGTCACATACACTTGCATACAGTTGTTGCTGCCTTCCTTATTACCTTTGCATATAGTTACTGCTGCATTCAGTTGTTGCTGCCTTCATTATTATTGCTGCATACAGTTGCATATAATTTACTAATGCATACAGTCGCATACACTTGCATACAGTATCTGTTGCCTTCATTTTTATTGCTCCATACAGTTGCATATAATTTACTAATCATTACTGCTGCCTTCATTAAATTACCTTTTGATTCCAGATTTGCATACAGCCATTGTTGTAAGACTTTGATTGTACTTCGTTTTTCATATTGTTTACAAGGACATCCATCTAACTGATATAGAACTTGTCGTTATTCAGATTCCTCCCGTAGGCGTTGCTGTTGAGAACAGTCCTACACCTACTCATTCAGACAAGTCGGTAGAGGATTCGGATGACTTTTCTTCTACACCTGATCTTCAGTCTAAGAAGAAACATGCTGCAACTATTGGTCCATCTTCATCACCGCCCTATAAAAAGCACAAAGAACAGTTTATTCTTCCCTCGAATACAGAGACTCAATCCAAGATTCATCCTGTTGGTGTATCTGAAATTGCACAAAATGTTTTGCATCACAATCAGCCGGCAGATTCAAAAAATGATGAAGTATCTTCTTTGAGGAAAGACCTAAATTCATTCAAAGAATACGTGAGTTTTTTATCCACATATTAAACATTACATTTTAGTGCTTAACATTCGTATATTTTTGGCGCACTTTTCTAATTATTTCTGTCTTGCTAAGGTTGTGGGCGAATTCAAGTCTCTGAGATCGTTGATCAATGATAACTTTAAGATGCTTTCTGATCATCTTCAAGACAATCAGCAAAAAGAAAGTGTACACCAGAGAAAGGAAACCACAGGGAAACGTGATGATGGTATAGAAATGTCATATGATGCCAACTTACAAGATAATCAAAAATGTCACAGACAGATTGATACAGCTGTCGGTGATAATATTGAGGTTTAACATTTTTTAACCTCTTTACTATATGTTTATATCTCCTGTTTGCTCTTATTCGTATTAATCATATATAAAACAATTTGTAACATTGTGAAATACAAGTATATACAGAATCTGCATAATTATTATGATCTTCACATGTTGTATCTAGATGTATTCATATATATTACAACATGATACTTGTATACATTTAAACTTCCTCTATATAGTAATGCTATAACTTCCAGTTAGATGCATTTAAATTCTGCCCCAAATATGTAATGTATTTATATGTATTTAGATGTAATCTTATCATGTTTTCCAATGTATTTAAATTCTCCACGTAAATACAGCCTTAACAAAATACAAATTCAAGATCAAATATGTATTGTATTTATATGTATTGAACTGTATTCATACAGTCAGTTACTACACTAACATTGGTGCATACGTCTAACAGAATACAGTGGTTAATGCTCTTTGTGTGGAGTCAAGAGTGGAGGGGAATACTACATCAGAGGTGCCGTGCAACATACCACCTATAGGCCAAGAGGGTGTATCTACAGATTACTATGTATTGCAATTTGAGCTGGACGACAAGTTTCTTCCAAGTCAAATTCCAGAAACTAGAATTGTGATACACAACAGTGCAAAAAATGTTGAATCAACCCCATTACCATCTCATAGGAATCGGCGACCAAGTAGATGGTATTCTTTGCCTTACGAGTCTAACTTCGACTCCGCAGGTTGTGTTTATAAACTAATGTTCTATTTTCCCATGGTATTTATAATTAAAAGTCTCTATTCATGAATTCAATGAACAATAGGTACCTCAGTAAAGTTGACCCCCATATTTGAAAGAAGACACCCCTTTGAGGATGATTCAATAACGGGGCCGCATCCTACATTAATCATTCAGGAATACGAGAAATGGGTTCGTGATGGTCTTCTCGCTAGACATGAACAGAAGTGAGTTTTTTCCCGACATGTCTATTACGTATTTATATTTTTAAAATGGATATAATGTTTTTTTATATCATACTTGTAGAAGTAATTTGGAAGACCATTACAAGAAGAACAAGTCAACACTTCATATACCATTGGATTTTGGAGTTGATCAAGTCAATTCAAAAAATTGGTTTTACCTTCTATCGTTTGACGGTAAACTATGGGATGACAATGTGAGTTTACCCCTTCCAACTCCATTATAATTCATTTCTTTAGGATTGATTTATCTAATTGTATAATTCACAAATTGAGCTCTCACACAAATTTGTTTTCAATTATTTTTATGTATTCAATTGTACTCAAATGTATCTTTTACATCTGTTGTACTAATTGTATTCAGATGTATTTTAACATTACTCAGTAGTTGTATTCTATAAAGTGGTTGTTAGACCGGCCATGATGTATGGGGCAGAGTGTTGGCCTGTAAAGAACTCACATATCCAGAAGATGAAAGTAGCGGAAATGAGGATGCTGAGGTGGATGTACGGGCACACTAGATTGGATAAGATTAGGAATGATGATATTCTGTAGAAGGTGCATGTGGCTCCCATTGATGACAAGATGCGGGAAGCGAGACTCAGATGGTTCGGACATGTTCAAAGGAGAAGCCCAGATGCGCCAATAGGAAGATGTGAGCAGTTGGTTGTGGAGGGCACGAGAATAGGTAGAGGGCGACCTAAGAAGTATTGGAGAGAGGTGATCAGGCAGGATATGGCGAGGCTTCGGATTTCGGAGGGCATGACACTGGATAGGGAGATGTGGAGATCGAGTATTAAGGTTGTAGGTTAGGAGGTAGTCTGAGTCTTTCCTTACTTTGTACCATTGCGAGACCAGTCTGGTAGGGTTTTTGTCTGGGATAGTTAGTGGCAATGTTGTGTCTTACTATTTCACTTTTCAGCGCAGGAACTATTTACTAGCTATCGCTTTTGCTTTGCATCCTTCTTCTGAATTTTATGTTGTTCCTGTTTTTCATATGATTTCTTTGTTGATACTAATATTGTCTCCTTTTTGTCTTTTTGTTTTCTTGAGCCGAGGGTCTTTCGGAAGCAGCCTCTCTATCCTTTCGGGGTAGGAGCAAGGTCTGCGTACACATTACCCTCCCCAGACCCCATTAATGGAATTTTGCTGGGTTATTGTTATTGTTGTCAGTAGTTGTAAATAACAGATGTATTTAACTGAATCTGTATGATGTATTTAATGGCCTCATTATTCTTGAATAACTGTTGTAATTAACTGTATTCAGATGTATTTTAAAAGTACTCAGTAGTTGTAAATAACAGATGTATTTAACTGAATCTGTATTATGTATTTAATTGCCTCATTAGTCTTGAATAACAAAATGTATTTAACTGTATTCAGTTGTATTTTAACAGTACTTAGTAGTTTAAATAACAGATGTATTTAACTGAATCTGTGTGACGTATTTAATGGCCTCATTATTCTTGAATAACTGCTGTATTTAACTGTATTCAGATGTATTTTAAAAGTACTCAGTAGTTGTAAATAACATATGTATTTAACTGAATCTGTATTATGTATTTAATTGCCTCATTAGTCTTGAATAACAAAATGTATTTAACTGTATTCAGTTGTATTTTAACAGTACTCAGTAGTTTAAATAACAGATGTATTTAACTGAATCTGTGTGATGTATTTAACTGAGTTTTCACTTATCATATTCAGTTTCTTTTTCTTAATTTAATTCATTGTACTAACACTATGTGATTAAATTTGTATATAGCATATTGACGTCATATTCTACTATCTGAGAAAGAAGGGAAAGTACAACTGTCACGATCCCAGTTCGCCCTCCGTGAACATGTCGTGATGGCATCTAGTCCCTACGACTAGGTAAGCCTAACAATGCGGAAATAACATAACTTACGGAAAAAATAATTAAACTAAACAACTAGAAGGGTAACTGTATATAAATGTCGCCCGGCATATACAACCCAATAATGCGAAAGTCTACAATATCATCCCAAAACCCGAAAACTCACGGGAACACAAGCTAACGGAAAGTAATACACGGCTCTAACTCCAGAATGTCTAAAGCAAAAGTATGAAAGGAAAAGCTAACTGCTAAAGCTAGAATAAGATAGAGACTCCTGGTCTGCGAACGCGACAGATGTGCCTCGAAGTCTCTGCTAGATCTCTCCGCCTCGAGAGTGATACGCCTGGGACGAAGTACCTGGATCTGCACATGAAAAACATGCACAGAAGGGGAATGAGTACACCACAGCGGTACTCAGTAAGTGCCAAGCCTAACCTCGGTTGGGTAGTGACGAGGAAGGTCAGGGCCCTACTGAGAATAAGCATAATAATAAATCTTGCAACAACATGAAGTAAACGGAAGTAATGAGTACAGCTATGAAGTAAGACAGGTTATACAAGGCAACAATTAACACTCAGAGAATAAGACAACACAGAGTAAAACAGCTCAATACCAATACCAACAACGAGGATCTCCTAGGATACCGTCCTGTAGTCCATTTCATCAACTGTCCAAAGACCTCCCGGGATACCGTCCCATAGTCCACCATATGAGTATATCCGAAGGATCTCCCGGGATTCCGTCCCGTAGTCCACCATATGAGTATAACCGAAGGATCTCCCGGGATACCGTCCCGTAGTCCAACTATCAATGTGCAGGGGGATCTATCGGGAATCTAACCCGCAGTCCCAAAGTAAATATGCAGGGGGGATCTATCGGGAATCTAACCCGCAGTCCCAAAGTAAATATGCAGGGGGATCTATCGGGAATCAAACCCGCAGTCCCAAAGTAAATATGCAGGGGGATCTATCGGGAATCAAACCCGCAGTCCCAAAGTAAATACGCAGTCACAACAAGAAGACATCCAGAAATGAAGTTCAAAGATACAAGGCAACAGGTAGTTCTAGCCTAAGATCCTTCACGTAGTACAAACAAGGCAACTTGAGCAGATAGGCAAATTGGAACAACTAAGCATGCTTTTCTAGCTAACACAGTCTATAATTGCAAATAAAAATAAAGCAGATAAGAAAGAAACACAGTCTAAATATTTAAAGTAAAATCGGATTTTTCAACAATTTTCTCAAGTACGCGCTCGTCACCTTACGTACAAGGCATTCAATTACCAATATCATATCCTAAGGGGAAAGGTCCCCCACGCAAGGTTAGACAAGTCACTTACCTCAAACCGGCTCCAAAATCAACTCGAAACCACACTTTTGCCATGAGTATCCGACTCCAAATGGCCCAAATCTATTCAATTCAATTACACATCGTAAATAACATCACAAGCAACTGATTTTACTATTTAATTTAAAGCTAAGACGCGAATTTAGGTAAAATAACCAAAATGCCCTTCAGGCCAACGTCTCGGAATCGAATAATTTTTACATTTTCAGAACCCTCGTACTCTCATGAGTCTAACCATACAAAAATCTCCCAAATCGGAGGTCAAATACCCACTTAAAATCCAATAGTTTGGTCTATGAAGTTTTTACCAATTTTTCATTCAAAAATCCGAAATTAAAGATGAATTCGTGATTAGATTAGTGGGTTTTAAGCATAAGGGAGTAGAGAATCGTTACCCAATCGTTGCCCTCGAAAACCCCTCGAAATTGCTCCCAAATCCGAGCTCCCAAGCTTGTATTTTGATAAAAATGGCTAACCCTCATTTTTGAAATGTTAAATACTGTCCAGAACTTTAATGCATCGCGAACGCGGAGGTGAGCTCGCGTTCGTGAAGAAGAAAATTTGAAGATGCCAAAATTACCCTTCGCGATCGCGATAGGTAGACTGCGAACGTGAAGGCCTGGGGACATGAAGCTTCGCGAGTGCAACGCAAGAAATGCAAACGCGATGAAGGAAAATATTACAGTCCAGGAGCTGCTCTATGCGAACGCAAAGCAGCTTTCGCGAACGCGACGGGGAAATAGGCGAGGCTACGCGAATGCGGAGGTGGATATGCGAACGCGTATAAGGAACTGGCCCCCCTCCAGGATTACACTACGCGAACGCGTGAGAGGGGTCGCGAACGCGAATAAGAAGTGAGTCAAAGCTACGCGAACGCGATGGGGGGTACGCGAACGCGAAGAAGGATCTGGGACCTGCAACTGCTGAAGGATTTTTTTCTGCAATAACACAACTCCAAAATTCTCCGTTGAGCACCCGAAATACACCCGAGGCCCCCGGGACCTCAACCAAACCTACGGACATATCCCATAACATCATTCAAACTTGTACCAATCCTTAAACCACCTAAAACAACGCCGGAAACTCGAATTAAACAAGGATTTGAGCCTAAGAACTTAAATTTTCATCAAAACACGCTTTCGATCAAAAGCCTAACCAAAACACGTCCGAATGACCTGAAATTTTACACACAGATCCCAAATGAGCTGACGGAGCTAGTGCATTTTCCGGAATTCCAATCCGACCCTCGGATCAAGAACTCACTATCGGACCGGAAACTTCAAAAATTCAAACTTCGGCATTTCAAGCCTAAATGAGCTACGGACTTCCAAAATACATTCCAAACACGCTCCCAACCCCGAAATCACCTAACGGAGCTAAAGGAACCATCAGATTTCCATTCTGAGTTCGTCTTCACACTGTTCCGACTACGGACCACTTTTCAACACTTAAACTCTCATTTAGGGACTGTGTCCCAAAACTCTCCGAAAGCCAACACCGAACGTCCCGGCAAAACCAAAATAGCATAAATGAACTTAGGGGAAGCAGTTAATAGGGGATTGGGGCGTTAATTCTTAAGACGACCTGCCGGGTCGTCACATCCTCCTACACTTAAACATTCGTTCGTCCTCGAACGAGCATAAAGACACACCTGAAGTGGTGAAAAGATGAGGGTAACTGCTGCACATATCCTGCTTGGTCTCCTAGGTCGCCTCCTCGGCCGGCTGACCCCGCCACTGAATCTTTACTGAAGCGATGTTCTTTGACCTCAACTTCCTGACCTGCCTGTCCAATAAAGCCACTGGCTCCTCAACATAGTATAGATCCTTGTCCAACTGGACTGAACTGAAATCCAACACGTGTGACGGGTCACCGTGATATCGCCGGAGCATCGAAACATGAAATACCGGATGAACTCCTGCCAGGCTGGGAGGTAAGGCAAGCTCCTAAGCAACCTCCCCAAAATGTCTCAATATCTCAAAAGGGCCAATAAATCTCGGACTCAACTTCCCTTTCTTCCCAAATCTCATAACGCCCTCCATAGGCGAAACCCGAAGCAGAACCCGCTCTCCGACCATATATGAAACATCACGAACCTTCCTGTCCGCGTAGCTCTTCTGTCTGGAATGGGATGTACGGAGTCTATCCTGAATTACCTTAACCTTCTCCAATGCATCCTGAACCAACTCTGTGCCCAATAACCTGGCCTCACCCGGCTCAAACCAATCCACCGGAGATCTGCATCTCCTGCCATATAAAGCCTCATACGGCGCCATCTTAATGCTGGACTGATAACTGTTGTCGTAAGCAAACTCTGCCAATGGCAAGAACTGATCCCAAGATCCTCCAAACCCAATCACGCAAGCACGGAGCGTATCCTCAAGAATCTGAATAGTGCACTCGGACTGTCCGTCCATCTGGGGTGAAATGCTGTGCTCAACTCCACCCGAGTACCTAGCTCCTGCTGCATGGCTCTCCAGAACCGCGATGTAAACTGAGTACCTCTGTTTGAAATAATAGAAACTAGAATACCATGCAGACGGACGATCTCCCGGATATAAATCTCCGCCAACCGCTCCGATGAATAAGTGGTACGCACAGGAAAAGAAATGAGCGGACTTGGCCAGCCGATCCACAATAACCAAATGGCATCAAACTTCTTCAAGGTCCGTGGGAGGCCAGATACAAAATCCATGGTGATGCGCTCCTATTTCCACTCCGGAATCTCTATCTGCTGAAGCAACCCACCCGGGCGCTGGTGCTCATACTTCACCTGCTGGCAGTTGAGGCACCTAGACACATAACCAACTATATCTTTCTTCATCCGCCTCCACCAATAGTGCTGCCTCAAGTCCTGATACATCTTTGCGGCACCCGAATGGATGGAATACCGCGAGCTATGGGCCTCTGCTAGAATCAACTCTCGAAGCCCATCCACATTGGGCACACAAATCCGGCCCTACATCCTCAATACCCCGTCATCTCCGATGGTCACATCTCTGGCATCTCCACGTTGAACCTTGTCCATAAGGACAAGCAAATGAGGGTCATCATACTGCCGCTCCCTGATACGATCAAATAAGGAAGACCGGGAAACCACACAAGCTAGAACCCGACTGGGCTCCGAAAGATCCAATCTCACAAACTGGCTGGCTAAGGCCTGAACATCCATCGCCATAGGCCTCTCTGAAGCTGGTAAATATGCCAAACTCCCCAAACACTCCGCCCGGCGACTCAAGGCATCTGCCACCACATTGGCCTTGCCCGGGCAATACAGAATAGTAATATCATAATCCTTCAACAACTCTAACCACCTCCTCTGGCGCAAATTTAGATCCTTTTGCGTGAACAAGCGCTGCAAACTCCGGGGGTCAGTATAGATCTCACAAGGCACACCGTACAAATAATGACGCCAGATCTTCAAGGCATGAACAATAGCAGCTATCTCAAGGTCGTGGACAGGGTAATTCTTCTCATGTATCTTCAACTGTCTGGACGCGTAGGCAATCGCTCTACCGTCCTGCATCAACACTGCTCCAAGGCCAACCCGTGAGGCATCACAATAAACTGTATAGGACCCCGAACCAGTAGGCAATATCAAAATAGGGGCTGTAGTCAAAGCTGTCTTGAGCTTCTGAAAGCTCGCCTCAAACCCCTCTGTCCACTGAAATGGGGCACCCTTCTGGGTCAATCTAGTCATAGGGGCTGCAATCGATGAAAATCCCTTTACGAAACGACGGTAGTAGCCCGCCAAACCAAGGAAACTGCGAATCTCTGTGGCTGAGGACGGCCTGGGCCAACTATGCACGACCTCTATCTTCCTCGGGTCCACCCGAATACCCTCACTCGAAATCATGTGGCCTAAGAATGCCACAGAACTCAGCCGAAACTCACATTTTGAGAACTTTGCATATAACTTCTTCTCCTTCAAGGTCCGAAGCACGGTCCTCAGGTGCTGCTCATGATCTTCCCGACCCCGGGAATACACCAGAAGATCATCAATAAAAATAATAACGAACGAGTCAAGATATGGTCTGAACACACTATGCATCAAATGCATGAAAGCTGCTGGGGCATTGGTCAGCCCAAATGACATAACAAGGAACTCGTAATGACTATACCGAGTCCTGAAAGCAGTCTTCGGGATATCTGGCTCCCGAATCTTCAACTGATGGTACCGTGAGCGCAAGTCAATCTTAGAAAACACCTGTGCGCCCTGAAGCTGGTCTAACAGATCATTAATACGAGGCAAAGGATAACGGTTCTTCACTGTAACCCTGTTCAACTGGCGATAATCGATACACATGCGCATAGAACCATCCTTTTTCTTCACAAACAAGATAGGAGCACCCCAAGGTGAGACACTGGGTCGAATAAAACCCTTATCAAGCAATTCCTGCAACTGATCCTTCAACTCCTTCAACTCAAGAGGAGCCATACGATACAGAGGGATAGAAATGGGCTGAGTGCCCGGCAACAAATAAATGCCAAAATCAATGTCTCTATCGGGCGGCATGCCCGGAAGATCAGCTGGAGACACATCGTGATAATCCCGTACTACTGGGACTGAATCAACAGAAGGGGTATCAACACTGACATCTCTCACATAAGCTAAATGCACGGCACACCCTTTCTCAACCATACACTGAGCTATAAGGAAAGAGATAACTCTACTGGGAGTGTGATCTAAGGCACCCCTCCACTCAACATGTGGTTTACCTGGCATAGCCAGCGTCACGGTCTTAGCGTGACAATTAAGAATAGCATGATGGAGCGACAACAGGTCTATACCCAATATAATATCAAAATCAACCTTACTGAGTAACAATAAATCTGCTCTGGTCTCAAAACCACGAACAGTAGCCAGACATGACCGATAAACGCAGTCCACAACAAGAGAATCCCCCACAGGAGTAGAAACATAAACAGGGGCATTCAAAGAATCTCAAGGTACACCCAAATGCGGAGCAAAATAAGAAGACACATAAAAATAAGTGGAGCCTAGATCGAATATAATCGGTACACCTCTATAAAAAAACATGACAATACCTTTGATGACAGAATCGGGGGCAACAGCCTCGGTACGGGTAGGTGGGGTAGCAACTGGGGTTGTAACAATAGCCTGAGAACTCTGCGGGGCGCGCTGTGGCCGAAAAGTCTGTGGAGGCGTACTCTTCCCAAGTCTAGGGAAATACCTCACCACATGGCGTATGTCACCACACTCAAAGCAACCTCGCGACTGACGTGGCAATGGGAGCTGTGTGGTACGGGTACTCCAAGACCCCTGAACACCTGAAACTCTGTGTGAAATCTGAGATGCAAACTGCGCAGGCTGACCCACAAAACCCCTACCATGCCATACTATTCCTCCAAAATAAGGACCAGCGGGTCTCTCTCATCTACGAGGTCTACTCACTCCTCTATACTCTCCCTCCTGACCTCGTCTGTCCTCTCTCTCCTGGATCCACCTGTCCCCTACTCGGCGAGAGGTCCTCACCACCCGCTGAACTTGGACCATAGGCTGTGTCGCCATGACACCTGGAACCTGACCAATGGAAATTCACTGCTCTGGAGTGGGGGCGGTGGGAGTTTGGGTCCCTCCCCCGATCTGTGAAGTAGTCGGTACAACCTGAATCAATCCCGCCTGAATCAACGTACCAATGCTCAGGAACTGTGCCAAAGTCTCCTGAAGAGCTGGAGTAGTAGTAGCCGTAGGCGTGTTAGGTGCCTGAACTCCGGCTGGATCTACTGGTGTTACCTCGGCGGCAGCTCGCGCAGGTGCTCTAGCTGTACCACATGCGCGTCCTCGGCCTCTACCCCGTCCCCGGCCTCTGACGGCTGTAGTAGGGGGCGCGGGTGCCTGATCATCTCGAGTAGCACGTGTCCTCACCATCTGTGAGAGAATGGAAGGCAGGAGTTTAGGATTGTGATGTCAAAAATCTCGCACGACAGGGAATCAAATGAAGTGAAATTTTCCTAACGGTTACATAGCCTCTCGTAGATAAGTACAGACGTCTCCTTACCGATCAGCGAGACTCTAATAAACCGGCTTGTGTTCCGTGACTCCTATGAACCTAGAGATCTGATACCAACTTGTCACGACCCCAGTTCGCCCTCCGTGAACATGTCGTGATGGCACCTAGTCCCTACGACTAGGTAAGCCTAACAATGCAGAAATAACATAACTTATGGAAACAAATAATTAAACTAAACAACTAGAAGGGTAACTGTAAATAAATGCCGCCCGGCATATACAACCCAATAATGCGGAAGTCTACAATATCATCCCAAAACCCAGAAACTCACGGGAACACAAGCTAACGGAAAGTAATACACGGCTCTAACTCCAGAATGTCTAAAGCAAAAGTATGATAGGAAAAGCTAACTGCTAAAGCTAGAATAAGATAGAGACTCCTGGTCTGCGGACGCGGAAGATCTGCCTCGAAGTCTCTACTAGATCTCTCCGCCTCGAGAGTGATACGCCTGGGACGAAGTACCTGGATCTGCACATGAAAAACATGCGCAGAAGGGGCATGAGTACACCACATCGGTACTCAGTAAGTGCCAAGCCTAACCTCGGTTGGGTGGTGACGAGGAAGGTCAGGGCCCTACTGAGAATAAGCGTAATAATAAATCTTGCAACAGCATGAAGTAAACGGAAGTAATGAGTACAGCTATGAAGAAAGATAGGTTATACAAGGCAACAATTAACGCTCAGAGAATAAGACAACACAGAGTAAAACAGCTCAATACCAATACCAACTACGAGGATCTCCCAAGATACCGTCCTGTAGTCCATTTCATCAACTGTCCAAGGAGCGCCCGGGATACCGTCCCGTAGTCCACCATATGAGTATATCCGAAGGATCTCCCGGGATACCGTCCCGTAGTCCACCATATGAGTATATCCGAAGGCTCTCCCGGGATATCGTCCCGTAGTCCAACTATCAATGTGCAGGGGGATCTATCGGGAATCTAACCCGCAGTCCCAAAGTAAATATGTAGGGGGGATCTATCAGGAATCTAACCCGCAGTCCCAAAGTAAATATGCAGGGGGATCTATCTGGAATCAAACCTGCAGTCCCAAAGTAAATATGCAGGGGGATCTATCGGGAATCAAACCCACAGTCCCAAAGTAAATACGCAGTCACAACAAGAAGACATCCATAAATGAAGTTCAAAGATACAAGGCAACAGGTAGTTCTAGCCTAAGATGCTTCACGTAGTACAAACAAGGCAACTTGAGCAGATAGGCAAATTGGAACAACTAAGCATGCTTTTCTAGCTAACACAGTCTATAATTGCAAATAAAAATAAAGCAGATAAGAAAGAAACACAGTCTAAATATTTAAAGTAAAATCGGATTTTTCAACAATTAGCTCAAGTACGCGCTCGTCACCTCACGTACAAGGCATTCAATTACCAATATCATATCCTAAGGGGAAAGGTCCCCCACGCAAGGTTAGACAAGCCACTTACCTCAAACCGGCTCCAAAATCAACTCGAAACCACTTTTTTGCCATGAGTATCCGACTCCAAATGGCCCAAATCTATTCAATTCAATTACACATCGTAAATAACATCACAAGCAACTGATTCTACTATTTAATTCAAAGCTAAGACGTGAATTTAGGTAAAATGACCAAAATGCCCTTCAGGAAAACATCTCGAAATCGAATAATTTTCACATTTTCAGAACCCTCGTACTCTCACGAGTCTAACCATACAAAAATCACCCAAATCGGAGGTCAAATACCCACTCAAAATCCAATAGTTTGGTCTATGAAGTTTTTACCAATTTTTCATTCAAAAATCCGAAATTAAAGATGAATTCGTGATTAGATTAGTGGGTTTTAAGCATAAGGGAGTAGAAAATCGTTACCCAATCGTTGCCCTCGAAAACCTCTCAAAATTGCTCCCAAATCCGAGCTCCCAAGCTTGTATTTTGATAAAAATGGCTAAACCTCATTTTTGAAATGTTAAATACTGTCCAGAACTTTAATGCATCGTGAATGCGGAGGCGAGCTCGCGTTCGCGAAGAAGAAAATTTGAAGATGCCAAAATTACCCTTCGCGATTGCGATAGGGAGACTGCGAACGCGAAGGCCTGGGGACATGAAGCTTCGCGAACGCGACGCAAGAAATACGAATGCGATGAAGGAAAATGTTGAAGTGCAGGAGCTGCTCTATGCAAACGCGAAGCAACTTTCACGAACGCGACGGGGAAATAGGCGAGGCTACGCAAACGCGGAGGTGGGTATGCGAACGCGTATAAGGAACTGGCCCCCCTCCAGGATTACACTACGCGAACGCGTGAGAGGGGCCGCGAACGCGAATAAGAAGTGAGTCAAAGCTACGCGAACGCGATGGGGGGTACGCGAACGCGAAGAAGGATCTGGGACCTGCAACTGCTGAAGGATTTTTTTCTGCAATAACATAACTCCAAAATGCTCCATTGAGCACCCGAAACACACCCGAGGCCTCCGGGACCTCAACCAAACCTACGGACATATCCCATAACATCATTCAAACTTGTACCAATCCTTAAACCACCTAAAACAACGCCGGAAACTTGAATTAAACAAGGATTTGAGCCTAAGAACTTAAATTTTCATCAAAACACGCTTTCGATCAAAAGCCTAGCCAAAACACGTCCAAATGACCTGAAATTTTGCACACACATCCCAAATGACATGACGGAGCTATTGCAACTTCCGGAATTCCAATCCGACCCTCGGATCAAGAACTCACTATCGGACCTGAAACTTCAAAAATTCAAACTTCGGCATTTCAAGCCTAAATGAGCTACGGACTTCCAAAATACATTCCGAACACGCTCCTAACCCCGAAATCACCTAACGGAGCTAACAGAAGCATCAGATTTCCATTCCGAGGTCATCTTCACAGTATTCCGACTGCGGACCACTTTTCAACACTTAAGCTCTCATTCAGGGACTAAGTGTCCCAAAACTCCCCGAAACCCAACACCGAACGTCCCGGCAAAACCAAAATAGCATAAATGAACTTAGGGGAAGCAGTTAATAGGGGATCGGGGCGTTAATTCTTAAGACGACCGGCCGGGTCGTCACAACAACCAAACAACCAACTTCAAGTATACAACTGTTGATTGTATATTCAAGATAAGAATCGCAGAAATCTTCGACAAGTATGCTGATACAGATAGTAATGCAAATGTAGCCAAAGAAGAGGATGTGGTATGTGAGTACATAAGGGGCTACAGATTGCTAGCTAATGTACCTTGGCATACTGTTGACAATGTCTTGATACCAGTCAACTTGAAGGACAAACTACACTGGATATTGGCGATTGTCTCATTCAAGGAGAGATGTATCAAAGTGTATGACTCATACAGATCTGCAGGTCATGATGCCTATGTAGCTTCTGAGATAGATAAGCTTGCTAAGCTTGTACCTCTGTATCTATCAATCAGTGGCTTTTACAGAGATAGTCAAGGCATAGATTGGTCTACTTACTCAGCATACACTGACAAGTCACATACAGATCCCTTTGAAGTTGTTTTCATATCAAATCTGCCTCAACAAAAAGCTGGGATCATGTATGTATCCAATCATCATGCTTGTATCATTTTAAAACTCTAATTGTATGAATTATTTTTAATTGTTTCAATCAACATTTTTCAGGGATTGTGGGGTGCATGTTGCGGCATACGCAGAGTTTCTGAGCACTCTTGGTGAGATTCCACAAATAACATTTGATTCTAATCTACTCCGTCAAAGATATGGTTCTCTCCTCTGGGACTATGCTATGCGGAAGATAGACGCTGATGCCATAAGTGAGAATGAAGCACCCTCAAAGATTGCTAGGCAAATCACGGAGTCAGATTCAAAGTTGCAGATAATGTTAGAGTAGCTTTAGGTGAATGTAGTTTTGGAAGGTTGTTTTAGGTGAATACTGTTTTTTTGAATAGCTTTTTGGTGAAGATGGTATTCAGTTAGAATGTTTTAATCACTTTATCAACAATGTTCATATATGACAATTGAACCTTTTCAATCTATGTTTCTTTGTTTTGTTCATAGGTATTCATGCTTAATCTACAGTTTCTACTCATATGTATCTTACAGGATATATTCATACGTATTCAACAGGGCGTATAAGTATGTATTAATATTCAGTCACTTGGCTTATACATCAAAGTCAGAAACTGTATGTTACAGGTTTATACGTTTGTACTCAACGTGATGTATTTATTTTACTTAAGCAAGTCACATTCATACTTATACAAATCTATAAGTAATTGTATTTTTTTGGTTTGATTTGTATAGTCAAGGCAGACACAATGTATAAGACAATTTGTATTTTTGTATGTATTCAACATTGTATATTAGTACGTAATCAGCTCCAGTCGTGTGCATTGTATATCCAATTTAGGGACTGAATAATACAATGGCTATAATTATATATTCAGTAGATTGTATATGTATTTATTGAAATTGTTGTATTATAACTGAGTATATAGTTGTATTCCGATGTATTTTGATTGGTTATGTATATACAACTCAGGCACTGTCTATAATAAATTGTCTAAGTATCTTTTGACAAGGTTGTATTCGAATGTATTCAACACAATACTACAACCAAATGTATCCAGAATCTATTCACGAAAAGGTTCAAAATGTATTACTTCACAATGTCATCAAAAGTAATGACAAATCGTTGGAGCACTAATACATGTCAGAGTGTTAACTAAATCCTACGTGGAGCATTTTTACACGTTCGCTTATTATGTCCTCCCTGCCCACATATGCTACATGAATGTTGATTTTTCGGCTGCAGCAATTCACTGAAAGGTTTATCGCGCTTCTTCTTTGGCCTTCCAGGAGGTCTTTTCCATTTGGGTGGTAATACAACTTCCTCTGCAACATGTGTTGGTATATTCCGGTCATTTCTGTACGGTAGCGAGTACACAGGCACATCGTATGTCATTACAACAGAATTTGGTTTGTAATAGTTAGAGCAATAATCTTCTGGCATTAGAAACTTGCTCTTCAATACAGCCCAAGCATGTGGGCATGGTAATTCATCAACTTGGAACCTCCCACAAATGCATTTTCTCTCTAACAGCCAGACGGTGTAATGCCTCCCTCCATCGTTAACCGTATGTAAGTATTCAGTCGATGGTACCACCTACATTTAAACCATAGACCTATAAGTTTTGAGCACA